>NC_089770.1:243500-251000 GCF_040412425.1 Macrobrachium rosenbergii
GTCCATTCTAAATTTAGACCCTTTTTTGGGTGCTTGAGTGACAATGGATTTTGAGATAATTATCAAAAAACAATTCGTTAAAATGATGAGAAACAATTCATTGTACGTCAGGTACTGATTGTTAATAATTGTATGGACGTCCATTCTAAATGCTTGAATGACTATAGATTTTGAGAAAAAATAAAAAAAATAGGTAGTAGTGCCGTCAGCGCACCTCATGCAGTGCACTGTAGGCATTACTTAAGGTTCATTGCAGCGTACCTTCTGCAACCCCTTTCATTCCTCTTACTGTACCTCCTTTCACATTCTCTTTCTTCCATCTTACTTTCCTCAACCCTCTCCTAACAGTTGATTCATAGTGCAAACTGTCAATTTCCGTTTCAGAGCTGAATGACCTCATAGGACCCAGTGCTTGGCCTTTGGTCAAAGTTCTATATTCAGTTCTATACTCAGTTAGGTATGGTTTGTAAATAATTGCATGCACGCTCATAATAAATTAGCAAAGATTTATACAGCCTCCAAGTGCTGGAGTAACAAATAGCGCTTTTAATATATAATATATAGTAAAAATATATTTATATTTGTAAAAGGATAAGAATAGGATTAACTGGTGACAATATGACGCTAATCCAGCGTCAAAGTACTCGCATGAAGCCTTCAAATTAATCGGCGATATTGAACGAATGAAATAAAATCCGATCAGAAATATTTAGTGCAACAGAGAAAAAGATAAAGGTCTGTCTGGCAAAATTCGACATTATGAATCTCATCGCGGAAATTCATTGTGAAAGAAACACGGAATTGAAAAGTTGTTGGAAAAAGAATGCGTTGGTACTGAAAGGAATTTTAGGTTATTTATCAGTAATATTTTGTGATTATTTTTACATTTCAAGCCTCTGCCAGCAGAGAGAGAGAGAGAGAGAGAGAGAGAGAGAGAGAGAGAGAGAGAGAGAGAGAGAGATTTATCCAAGCCTGTTGTTATGGTCATCCAGGAAAACGTGAACAGGAGAGAGAGAGAGAGAGAGAGAGAGAGAGAGAGAGAGAGAGAGAGAGAGAGAGAGAGAGAGAGAGAGAGAGAGATTTATCAAGCCTCTGCAAAGCAGAGAGAGAGAGAGAGAGAGAGAGAGAGAGAGAGAGAGAGAGAGAGAGAGAGAGAGAGATTTATCAAAACATTTCATAATCCCCGTTAAAATGGTAATCATCCACAGAGAGAGAGAGAGAGAGAGTGGACAGATTTATTTATCCAGAAAACGTGCCAGTTACTAGAGAGTCAGAGAGAGAGAGAGAGAGAGAGAGAGACAGTAGAGTTGTTGGGAAACATTCTATATCAATTTAAAAGAAACAGATTTTCTTAATCTGTTGTTGAGACAGATTAAAGAGAAAAGAGTGGACAGAGAGAGAGAGAACAATAAGCACCTACTTACTTTGGAATTTCATCCATTAAAATCACCTAATTTTTTTAATCGCCTATACCTTGGCTGAATCGATAAATCCGCTGGCGCCATTACGAAGTCGCTAAGTCCATTTGAGAATCGATAATTCCATTAACACCTACTGCTGTCTCAGAATACAAGTCTGCTTTTATGTTGCCAAAGGAAGGACATGAACAGATTTTGGTTTTTGAGAGTTTAATGGTTCCTTTAACACCCACTAAAGTAAGGAGAACTTTCCCATTTAATGATGTGATAGTAAAAAAATATCACAAAAAGATTTTTTTAACATTTCCTAAAATAAGGAAAACTTTCCCTATGATGCGAAGAATAAAAGTTTGTATTTTAATATTCCTTAAAATAAGGAGAACTCTCCCTTCTAATGATGCGATAGAAGAAAATATATTTAAAAATTTTTTTAATATTCTCGTAAATAAGAACTTTCCCCTTACGATGCGATAGAAGAAAAATATCATTCAAAGATTTTTTTTCTTAACCAGACAAACTCATTACTTTATACTCCAAGAGGTTTAGGTTTCGGTTTAAAATTGGCAGTAGACCTCGAGGTTTCATATTTTCTTTTGTAAATAAGAATCATGTGGTTCAAGTTGTAAATATATTCTTGGGAAAAATAGGTTAATTTATTTCAAGGAAAACGAGAATGGTTTATATATATATAATAAATATATATATATATATATATATATATATATATATATATATATATATGTATATATATATGTATATATATATATATATATGTATATATATATGTATATATATGTATATATATGTATATATATTTATATATATACATATTTATATACATATACTTATATATATATATATATATATATATATATATATATATATATATATATATATATATATATATATATATATATATATATATATATATATATATATATATATATATATATATATATATATATATATATATATATATATATATATATATATATACATATATATATATATATATATATATATATATGTATATATATATATATATATATATATATATGTATATATATATATAATATATATATTTATATTATTCTAAAAACTACTGACAAACTAATTAAACAAGATCACAAGAAAGGGAATAAGACTACCCTTAATCCCCTGACAGTATTACCCGAATAATAATATCATTTTTACTACGACACAGTAAATAGGATTTATGATACCTAATCCTTAATTTCTCCCAAGTATTTGGGATAAATCTCCTTAATCCTAATTATCCACCTACCCTCCCTCATCCAGATCTTTGTCGTAAGTCACTCCAAAGGTATGAAACAGGGAGGAAAAGTGGAATTTGATTAGACTCCTTGTCTTGGGGCGGAAAAATGCCTTCCCTCGCTCAGTAAGATAATTTCCAGAAAAGATGGAGTACAGACCATGTTCTATGGATTTTGTTCCGTTTTTTCCATTCCTGCGAGACTGACAGATTGACAGATATAGCAGGAGCTATTTTCTCACTAAACAGAGGTTTTGGGGTTCTTGAATTCGCGAGATACTCAAACAGACTCATTGTGTGATTTTATATGTGTGATTATATCTGAACTTTTCATTCCTCTGAGAGTGAGAAAAATCACTAAAACAAAATTGTGATTATATCCGAATTTTTTTCATTATCTCTGATCTTCAAAAAACATCATATAAAAGATGTGATTTTATGTAAGTGATTATATCTGAACTTTTCGATACCTCAGAGAGTGAGAAACATCACTAAAAAAAATTGTGATTATATCCGAATTTTTTTTTTTATCTCAGATTTTCAAAAAACATTATATAAAAAGATGATCCAACATCATTTCAACTTTAATAATGCGTTCGTCTTTTACGCTTTAATCTACGAACGTGAGAAACATCACTAAAAATGATTTGGCTACGTCTTAACTTTTTCGCTAGTTTTGATCTTGAGAGACATTAAAAGAGAAAAAATTTACATCATTTCAGGTTTCATAAGCGTTCGTCTTTCATACGTTAACCTACCGCAGGAATTTAATTAAATCCCGTGGGGAACCAGAGTAAGCAAAAAAAAAAAAAAAAGGAAAAAATCAGCGCCAACAAAAATTCTCGCCAAAAAAAATTCGCGCCAAAAAAATTCCCGCAAAAAAAAAAAAAATTCGCGCGCGAAAAAAAAAAAAAAAAAAAATTAGCGCCAAAACTTTCCCTTGCAAGAAACCGATTCCTCGCAACTTTCTGGTGATACGGATTATTATAGTATAATCTCGGCAAAAACGAAGGATAAAAAGAACATTTTATTGCACGATAAAAACCGCTCGCATTTGCATATTCCCCGGAAAGAACCTGAGAAGATGAATCGTAAACTAAACCCACTAGAATTTCGCCTTTTCATTTACAAGGTTTTTTCCATTTTTTAAAAATATTTTTTTGGAGGGGAAGAGATGATATCTTGTCTTGTGTGGTCTTAATCGCTAATTTTCTCTTTTTTTCTTCTTTCTTTCGTCAGTCTTTAAGATTTTTCATTTTGTCAGGCATAGCCCATTTGGAATCTCCTCCTCCTTCGAGGTATGCATTAGAGAGAGAGAGAGAGAGAGATATTTTGAGTTAAACAAAAAACAAAAGAATTCTTGCATGCAAAGATAGAGTTAGACAGGCAGTATGAAAGATATATTTAAGATGATTTTGAGTTAAAGCAAAACCAAAGAATTCTTGCATGCAAAGATAGAGTTAGACAGGCAGTATGAAAGATATATTTAAGATAAGAGAGAGAGAGAGAGAGAGAGAGAGAGAGAGAGAGAGAGCACACAAATGGCTAAAACGTCGGCAATACGCTAATATCAAGAACAGTCAAACCACTTTAAAACTTTCAACTGAATACTTTTTTTTTTTTTTACAAAAATTAAGAAAGACTATGGTCATATTACCCAATGTGGATAAAAAATGCATTCTCTCTCTCTTTATATACGGTATATATATATATAGGTATTATTATTATTCTTATTATTATTATTCCATCCGCCTCTAATCGTTCGTAACCATCAGCAACTTCGCTTTCAACTCCCCATACCCTTTGTTCGGAATCGTTCGAAAAATGGGACCTCAGTAAAGACCAAACATTCACCTCAGGATAAGGAAAGGAAAAAAAAAAAAAAAGAAAATACGCAAAGAACGGTTCCTGTCAACAAAAGACCTTGATATTTATCTTTTCCCTCGGGACTCGGCGAGTCTATGTGGTTTGTGAAAAGGAGAATGCTGGTTGGTTCTGGATGTCTGAGGAGGAGGTCAGGAAGGAGGAGGAGGAGAGGAGGGAGGGAGGAGGAGGAGGAGGAGGAGGAGGAGGAGGAGGAGGGGAGGAGGAGGAGGAGGAGGAGGAGGAGGAGGAGGAGGAGGAGGAGGAGTTGATCTTTAGATAAACAAATGAAAAACAATGGTGAAAATTCGGTTTTTTACAGGAGGAGGAGGAGGAGGAGGAGGAGGAGGAGGGAGGAGGGAGGAGGAGGAGGAGGAGGAGGAGGAGGAGGAGGAGGAGGAGGAGGAGGAGGAGGAGGAGTTACTGAAATATTTGGCCTTTGATAATGAGACGCCATCCCTTAAGAATTACGATGGCGAAAATGCGTGAGGAATTATACCAAGAGTCAGTGATTGGTAATATATGAATAAATGCTCCATTTGAGCGTATGTGTATGTGTGTGTGTTCGTGTGTGTAAGAGAGAGAGAGAGAGAGAGAGAGAGAGAGAGAGAGAGAGAGAGAGAGAGTCTACCTTTCCCAGTATCGAACCCAAAAGCTTATTTTTCTTTCGAAATACCTGCAACATCTGCTAGTTAGCTCCGGATGATGCAATTAGGAAGACGGAAAGGCCATCGGAGAAATTTTAACCTCATTAAATGCTCGGTCTTTCGTTCAACCTTCGTATTATCAAAGGCAATTACAGGTGGTATTACCAGTGCCGGGGTATTCTTGGGCAGGTGAGAGGGGCCTGGGGTGGGGGCGGTGGCCCTAAAGCAGGCGTATTTTGTTACTGGAAATATTGGTATAGTAGATTCTCTCGATTTTTATTTGTCGTTATTTGATAGTGATTACAAAAATTGTTTTATTTTTTATCCCACCAAAGGGGCCATTGACTTGACATTCGAGCTTCCAAATGAATTTCGCGTTCATTAGGAAGAAGGAAGAGAAAGTAGAGAGAAATAGAGAAACAAAATCATAAGAATGAGCGAGAAAAATCAAAATATAACCCGACGCGACGCTAATAACAAGATATTCAAGCCCTCATCTCCTATTCTCGCAAGGCAAAAGGCTACAGTGATACCTTTTGCGCCGAAACAAAGAAGGGCATTAAGCCCACAGTAGGGGAAAAACATCTGTACTAGGGCTTATCAATGTTAATCTCATAATACGCCCCCGGAGCATTCAGCATAATCAGTTTAGAACATTTGGAAAAATCCCCTTTGACGTATCCTGCTAATCCCTTTAGTCTCGAACGTCTCAAAGGATACGGCGGCTAACTCCGCCCCGGAATCAGACCGGAAGGGAACGAATAAATACATTTCTCCATTCGGGAAATTCCCTGTGATGTCAACAGAACAATGGGACACGGTTCACGTCAAAAGAGGGTTATGGCATTTGTTGTTCCCCCTCTGGGAATACGCCAGAGGGGAAATAGCAGAGTCTGCGATAAGAAGGGGAACTTGAAATAATTTATCTCGAATTGAGAACAAAATATACAGACACTCCTTGGATATTGACTGGGTGAAAAGGGGAACTTGAAATATTTTCAATCTTGTGTTAAAAATAAAATATACAGAGTATCTTTGGAAATGCTTGTGAATGGATGAAATGGGAAATTGGAATTTTTTTAATCTTGTATTAAAAATAAAATGTACAGAGTATCCTTGGAGATACTTAACTGGGTGAAAGGGGAAATTGGAATGTTTTTCATCTTGCATTAAAAATAAAATGTACAGACTATTCTTGGAAATACTTGACTGGGTGAAAGTGAATCTTGAAATGTTTTCAATTTTGAATTGAAAACAAAATATACAGAATATCCTTGGAAATACTTGACTGGGTGAAAGGGGAACTTGAAATGTTTTCAATCTTGAATTGAAAATAAAATGTACAGACTATCCTTGGAAATACTTGTGAATGGATGAAAGGGAATCTTGAAATGTTTTCAATCTTGTATTAAAAATAAAATATACAGACTATCCTTGGAAATACTAGTGAATGGATGAAAGGGGAACTTGAAATGCTTTCAATCTTGTATTAAAAATAAAATATACAGAGTATCCTTGGAAATATTTGACTGGGTAAAAGTGGATCTTAAAATGTTTTAAATATTGAATTAAAAAAAGAAATATTGCAGAGTATGGTTAGAAATACCTGTGAATGGATGAAAGTGAATCTTGATATATTTTTAATCTTTGATTTTCATTGTATTTATAATGAATAATGTCATAATGCTCTACAAGTTCTTGATTAAAGTTCTGACATAGTTATAATTAATAATTAATTAATATTATTATTATTATTATTATATTAATAATTAATTATTATTATTAATAATTATTAATAATATGGTGAAAAATCCACAATGTATTAAAAATATACACAAAATTATGTCTTCACCATTTATATCATGCGATTATTATTATTATTATTATTATTATTATTATTATTATTATTATTATTATTATTATTATTATTATTATTATTATTAATTAAAACCGTAACATTGTAAAAAACAGGTAACTAAAGCATTATATATCATTGCTAATTAATCTGAAATTCTAACTTGATATTACTTAATAACATAAGCCAAAAATAAAAATAATTATTTTTCTTGGCGGCAGAACGGAACATGGTTAGATAAAGAAAATACAATAAAAAAAAGAAAATTGAAGGCGTCTATCCCTCCCCCTCCCCTCACCCCTCTCACCCCTCTCACCCCTCTACCTCCCTCCTCCTCCTCCTCCTCCTCCTCCGAAGAATATGGGAATATATGAAGATAGCGTGCGCAATCTCATAATTCTAGGAATCTTCTCTCTGCGCAATCTCATAATTTCGGGAATCCTC
>NC_089770.1:263500-268500 GCF_040412425.1 Macrobrachium rosenbergii
GCTTCTCAATTTTAAGTCATAGGATGGCCTAATAATAATAATAATAATAATAATAATAATAATAATAATAATAATAATAATAATAATAATAATAATAACAACTCTGTCTTGCTCTGTGATGTGATAAAGAAACAAGATGGTACAGAATCTCTTTATGAATAGTCCCTTGGAATGCAATTTAAAATTAACGTAATAAATTTAAATAAATATGATATGCAAATAAGATAAATGCAAAACAAGGCTGAACTCCATTCAACAGAGCCTCAATTCGCCCTGTGTCTTATTGGCCATCGTGGGATATGGATGAGGACATAGAGAGAGAGAGAGAGAGAGAGAGAGAGACTGAAGGAGAGAGAGAGGAGGGAGAGATTAATGGAGAGATTGAGGGAGAGAGAGAGAGAGAGAGAGAGAGAGAGAGAGAGAGGGAGAGAGAGATTGAGGGAGAGAAAGAGGAGAGAGAGGAGAGAGAGAGAGGGAGAGAGAGAAAAGAGAGAAATTGAGGGAGAAAGACAGAGAGATTGAGGGAGAGAGAGAGAGAGAGAAAGGTCTCCTTCGTCTCGTAAAGACAGCAATCGGCCCAACACATCCCATTAGACCCCCCCCCCCAAAACCCCAAACCCCCAAGTTATCAACATTCAGGAGGACCAGTGTGTAATCATTTGTCACAGCGAACGCCCCAATTCCCGCGTCATAGACAGATCTATGAATCCCGCCCGGTATTTATACCCTTCCATTAAGTGCTGGTTGTGTATGTATATAGGAGGTGGGTAGGTCCGTTATTGTTCGTTTGTTTATAGGACCCGGGACGCTTTCGATGTCTATGCTTCTATGTTAAGGAGTTGGGGGGGGATGTGTGTGTGTTAATTTATGTGGCTGGGGTAGGTTGTGTTTATCTAATCTCCTATAATCACTAATCAATGACATATAGAACCAAGCAGTTATGAACGCCAGTCGCCTATAAAACCAGTCACATATAAACAATTGATTGCTGATTGGTGTTCAGAGGTGACTGCTAAGTGTTTATAGATGATTGTTTATAGGTGACTGATTAGTGTTTACAGATGATTGTTTGTGGGTGATTGATTGGGGTTTATTGGTGATTGGTGTTCATTGGTGACTGGTGTTCATAGGTGATTAGTGTTTATAGGTGACTGGCCATCAATCATCTATAAAACCAAAGCACCTATAAACACTCAGTCACCTATAAACAACTGATTGGTGATTGGTGTGTATAGGTGACTGGTGTTAAAAGGTGATTGACTGGTGTTTATAAGTGATTGTTTATAAGCGACTGGTGTTTATAGGTGATTTTTTTTATAGGAGATTGTATTGAGGTTGTGTTTATAGTTGATTGTTTATAGGTTATGGAATTCAATTAAATGATCAATTAGGATATAAGATTTATATCTCTATATATATATATATATATATATATATATATATATATATATATATGAAATTTATATCCATTATATAAATATAAATTATATATATATATATATATAAATATATCTATATATATATATATATATATATATATATATATATATATATATTAATCTTTATATCATCTATATATCTATATATCTATACACACTCAATATCTCTCTCCCCAAATCAAACATACAATATATTCACTGGACCCGACACCCGAATGATAAGATCTCTATTTGGCTGGGATACCTGAATGCAACCTGTAATGTCAAAATTGAATTTCCACATTGTTGATTCATTTCACAGGACCAATAATATTACCACCATAACGCCAATGGATTTCCCCTGTAAGGCATATTACAAAATATGATATATGGCGTTGAAATATTATTTAGTAGTGTAAAATAGGATTATTACCTGAATTATTAAGTTAGGATCAGCAATTTTGGTGTTGATAATAATAATAATAATAATAATAATAATAATAAATATTTTTAATGCTACAAAATAGGATTGGGGCAATAATTACTAAGGTAGGGTCAACAATTTTTGTTAATAATAATTAATAATAATAATAATAATAATAATAATAATAATAATAATAATAATAATAATAATAAAACATATTAATGGTAATTGTACAAAATATGGTATTTGCTAAAATATTTTTGAGATAAAAAATAGGGTTATTAAGGCAATGTTATCAATACTGGTGTTAATAATAATAATAATAATAATAATAATAATAATAATAATAATAATAATAATAAATAATAATAATAATAATAATGAAACATCTTACTTTATTAAGGTCATTTGTAAATACCAGAACAATATGAAAGAGCAACAGAGAGAATTCATCAGGAGAGAGATTCGCAGAGAGACTGGTTTTGGGGTGGGGTAGACAAAAAAAAAAAAGCATAAATTAGATACATGTTTGAATGCTCTGTGTCTCTTGCTGTGATTGAGAGAGAGAGAGAGAGAGAGAGAGAGAGAGAGAGAGAGAGAGGGCAATTACATTTCAATGGCCACAGTTATATTGCTCATTTCCGTGAAAAGGAACTAATCTCACCTGTTCGCATTTTTAAATAATCACATTAACTGAAATTAATATCACCAGAGAGAGAGAGAGAGAAAGTTGCAATTAAAAAAGGCAATATGAATTTTATTAATATTTCAACTGGCTATAAAAATATTATTTTTTCATCACAAACGTGACACCTCTCCGTAGAGAGAGAGAGAGAGAGAGAGAGAGAGAGATAGCATAATAACCTGTGCTAATAAACATTATTTAGCCATTCAATTCCAAAAATAGATTAATTCACGCTATAAAAATTTCAGCACATATCTCGCTTTCTCGCGATCCATCACATCAGAGATGAAAATGAATTCAAGCAAAATGGAAATATAAATATGTATACATATATATATATATTTTTTTGAGAGAGAGAGAGAGAGAGAGAGAGAGAGAGAGAGAGAGAAAACACTTACTCGCCTTAAAAAGTTGACCAATTTCCAAAATCGAAAATAATTTTCTTACAAAAATAATATTCTTCCCCTTCTATAAAATTAGATTCATATTTTATATTTACAAATGCAACAAGTATCCGGGCTGAAGAGAACGCAAACCTTATTCGCCCAGTCTTCAGCCCAGTGAGCAACAAATTCGACATCCGGTAAAAAAAAAAAATTACCAATTAACTGATAGATATGCGCAACTAGCACCGCGAAAAATGAACTCCTATCACTTCACTCTCTGTTCCTGTGGCTCTTTGTTTCCTCTTTATTGCTTGTTTTGGGAGCCAGGGCAAACTGGAAATAAAAAGGTATAGAGTGTACAGAATTTGTTGATTACTGCAGCTCCCGGAATGACAAGAGTAAACTTATATACACACACACACACACACACACACACACACACACACAAACACACACGCACACACACACAAACCCCTATTCGATGCATATTCTATATGGCATGATACAGGCTAATGGATGTATTCAAATGGCATTAATGGATATCATTGTAATTTAACTGAAATGTTTTCAGTCCCTCTCCCCCAACGCTGCGTCCGTATAAATTGGGTGTCATGCTTTTATAAATATTTTCAATTGACGTGAAAGTGTTTTGAAAACGTAAATGAAAACAGCCCTTAGTTGTGGGGCTCAGAATGGTGGTTTTTGTAGATATATTGGTCTGTTGTCACGTGCTTTTGTGGGGGGTTTCATATCCTAAGGAGTGATTATTTTGAAAGCCACCAGTCAGAGGGCGGACTTCATCTAGAATGGAATGGTGTACACTGTGCTATAGCTTAACTATTTTTAATTATAATCCCGAGTACATGGTGTTTCGTGGTAATCTTCCAAATGCATATGAATTGCTTTCACTTATACACGCCTGAATTTTTACTTTTCACAGATGTTAAGCCATAAATTTTGTTTAACACTGAATTCACTCTATCTCTGGAACAAGTTGTAATTCATGGGTGCATTTGGCCAGGACAGGATTCGATCCTGGGTCTTGGTGGACCTACTCGATTCTCTCTCTCTCTCTCTCTCTCTCTCTCTCTCTCTCTCTCTCTCTCTCTCTCTCTCGTAGTTCATATCAATTGCCGTGTCCCTGACTTCGCTTATATATGAAGTCATTAGGGAAAATATGGGCGGATTACTCGGCACGCGATGAGTTTCTCTCCGTACTCTGCACGATATACTCCCGTTCCCTTCCTTACGGAACCAAGGTTTCCAAAAAAAAGTGAGTCTATATGGAGGAATAGACAGAAAGCTGCTTTTTTGTGGGTTGTGGCTATATCATTAAAACCTGACAGAGCTTGGGGAAACTTTAGGGCAGATAATTTGGTTGTTCATTGAACCCGAAGTTGTGTGAGGTAACTCATTGGATATCCAGTTTATCAAAGTGGAATCTAGACCAGGTTTGGTCTATGTATGGAAAATTTCTGCTGGACGAGAAAAATAATATAATGCAATATATTAATTTTAAACTGGTAAGCAAGGACATATACTAAAATGGAAGACTTTACACTCATTGAAAGCTTATTTATCAATCTAAAATCTAGACCATGTTTGGTATAGGTATGAAAAATAATTTCTGCTAGACAACGAGAAAAATAATATATAGCAAATAATCAAGTACATATACTAAAATCAAAGACTTTTATGATTTAGTCTCAGCTTCATGTAGACAGCCGAGAAGCTAGATTAACAAGCAGAAATAATATTAACAATTGACTTCCAAGGATAATTTCTCATTCTGGACGATGGAAAAGAATCATATTAGCATTAGATATATTTTTCTTTTTATTTTTCAGTGCCACTTGATAGATATTGAAAAACCTTTTCTATACTCACGCACATAGCAACTCTCAAACATATCTTACCCCTTAGGGGATGTAGAGCCGCCAGTGCACCTCACGTGGTGCACTGTAGTCATTGCTAGTGTCTGCAGTATCCCACCAAAGGGGGCCACTGACTTGAAATTCAAGCTTCCAAATTATGGCGCTCATTAGGAAGAAGCAAGAGGAGGTAAAATGGAAATACACAAAGAAATC
>NC_089770.1:273500-276000 GCF_040412425.1 Macrobrachium rosenbergii
AAGACTCCACTGATAAAATCATATGAACTATTCTGCAGTCATAATAGATTTTTCCCATAAAACCAGAACAGCTTTTGTTGACATGCCGAGAAATCGTCCATCGTTTCATAAAACGGTACAAAACACGACCATAAATAAATAAATAAACATATGTGCATTTTATCCTGTACACGTAACGAATCATTGTTTTGTGTCAACACGGCAGTTAATTAGAGTATTTGAGAAGGGGGGGAGATGGAATACACCGGACATATGTATATATATGTATATTCCGCGAAGTTATAATACAAGTTATTCGTACTCAGCAATGGGGTTAAAAGGTTTTTTCTTTCAGTTATTTAGCCTGATTCTTTTTATGTTGTTTGATCACGAGAGAGACAAATGGATGCTGGTGATCCTGACACGATTCTCGTTGTATTTTAATAATTTACTTGATTTTTTATTTATCTGTTTATTTATTTGTTAATTTATCTGTCATTCTAATCACTGATCTCTTTCTGTATTTATCATTACCTCCTTTAGCTTTTTTCGAATGAATTCCATAATATTCTTTGGAAGCTTGAATTTCAAGTCAGTAGCCCATATGGGTTCTTCGTCTTCTGAATAATAATAATAATAATAATAATAATAATAATAATAATAATAATAATAAGAATAATAACAATAACAATAACAATAACAATAACAATAACAATATAATAATAATAATAACAATAATAATAACAATAATAATAATAATAATAATAATAATAATAATAATAATTTTGGTATTATTATTTTAGAGAATATCTGTTCATTGTTAAAGTTTCAGAAATCAGGAGGAATAATAATAATGTTGGAAATTTTAACAGAACTGGTTATTTAACCTAACCTAAACAGTAAACTGGGTATAAAGGCTATACATGAATTCCAACTTTCCAAGTTCCTAAATGATATCAATGAAATAAATCACTGATATTTTATAGTGAGAAGAAACAATGATATTTCCAATTTGATATGTAAATGATATCATTGAAATAAATTCACTAATATTTTATATTGAAAAGAAACAATGGTATTTCCTTTTGACGAGACCTGTAATTACCTTCCTTTCTTATGAGTTAAATGTCTGTATTTTATATTGCAATAAAACTGGAATGCAATAATGATATCTTTGACCCGCTGCCCAAATTAACTTTTAATTAGGCGTGCCAATGCAAATCCCGACCCAGTGAGTAATTGGAATGAATTCTTTGTCGCGAAATTCATGTTTTAGATATTTGAATTAGAATTTTGCATGAAAATGTTCAGTGGAAATTAGATCATGATTTTAGTTTTCTGTCAAAGAAAACTATTGTGCCGGCTTTGTCTGTCCGTCCGCACTTTTTTCTGTGAGCACTTTTTCTGTCCGCCCTCAGATCTTAAAAACTACTGTGGCTAGAGGGCTGCAAATCAGTATGTTGATCATCCACCTTCCAACCATCAAGTATACCAAATTGCAGCCCTCTAGCCTCAGTAATTTTGATTTTATTTATTTGCTCTATGACAAACTATATTTTTTCAGTATAATCTATCATTTATAGGCATTTATCAGCGTTTTCTCTTTAACTAAAATTAATAAAAATTATTACTAAAAAAATAACAGTAAAATTAACAGAACGAAAAACAAATCTTGCTCTGTGACAAACTATATTTTTTTACTGTAGTATATCATTTACAGGAGTTTATCAGCGTTTTCTCTTTAACTAAAAATAATGAAAATATTACTGATAATTTATCAAAATATCCGGAAAAAATAACAGTAAAATTTACAGAACGAAAAAAAAATCTTTCTCTGTGACAAACTATATTTTTTTCACTATAGTATATAATTTACAAGAGTTTGTCAGCATTTTCTCTTTAGGTAAAGTTAACTTTAATGAAAAAAATATTACTGATAATTTATCAAAATATCAGGAAAAAATAACAGTAAAATTTACAGAACGAAAAACAAATCTTTCTCTGCGACAAACAAAATTTTTTTTCACTATATATCAAACCATAACTTTTATAATTCCACGCAACCGTTATTAGATACATTTCTCCCCCCCTTTCCTTCCACTTTTATCACTAATTATTCTTCGCACATTTATCGTCGAATTGCAGACCAGAAAATATATATAGACCCGAAAAGCAAAATGGGAAACTTTCAGTTCCAGTCTTTCATAACAATTTTATTTTTGCATTCCATGCATTACTTTCCCCCCTTTTATATTTTCCGTTTAATATTTCCGTACTTTTATTTTGCTGATAGTAAATGCAATGGACTTTATCGTGTAGTAAGTATCCTACTTTTTTTTTTATTAGTTTTCTGTGAAAGGAAACTATTGTGCCGGCTTTGTCTGTCCGTCCGCGCTTTATTTTGTCCGCACTTTTTTCTCTCCGCCCTCAGATCTTAAAATCTACTGAGGCTAGAGGGCTGCAAATTGGTATGTTGATCATCCACCTTCCAGTCATCAAACATACCAAAATCCAGCCCTCT
>NC_089770.1:291000-296000 GCF_040412425.1 Macrobrachium rosenbergii
GGGATCACAACAAGCCTTCTTTACCAACTTGTTTATCCGATTCTATCAATCAATAGGGGCTTACCAGCCTCAGCCAGGCATTCATGAAGTATTCACAGGGAACTCCGAACGGCTCAGAGCAAGGGGGAGTGAGAGTTCGGGGCGGGGGAGGGAGTGAGGGTGGTAGGAGGACCCTAGAATCCCTAAGTATTCAATCTCCCTACGACCACGAGTCTTAAAATAATTCCCCCTCCAGCCAAAAGTCTCTTCTGGGACTGTCAGAACGATGTTTGGATCACAAAAATGGTTCCATTTTTACTCCATCTACCACAGTTGAGTACAGTGCCATTTCTGCTCCATCTACCACAGTTGAGTACAGTGCCATTTCTGCTCCATCTACCACAGTTGAGTACAGTTCCATTTCTGCTCCATCTACCACAGTTGAGTACAGTTCCATTTCTGCTCCATCTACCACAGTTGAGTACAGTACCATTTCTGCTCCATCTACCACAGTTGAGTACAGTTCCATTTCTGCTCCATCTACCACAGTTGAGTACAGTTCCATTTCTGCTCCATCTACCACAGTTGAGTACAGTACCATTTCTACTCCATCTACCACAGTTGAGTACAGTACCATTTCTACTCCATCTACCACAGTTGAGTACAGTACCATTTCTACTCCATCTACCACAGTTGAGTACAGTACCATTTCTGCTCCATCTACCACAGTTGAGTACAGTGCCATTTCTGCTCCATCTACCACAGTTGAGTACAGTACCATTTCTACTCCATCTACCACAGTTGAGTACAGTGCCATTTCTGCTCCATCTACCAGTTGAGTACATTTCCATTTCTGCTCCATCTACCACAGTTGAGTACAGTACCATTTCTACTCCATCTACCACAGTTGAGTACAGTACCATTTCTGCCCCATCTGCCACAGTTGAGTACAGTACCATTTCTGCTCCATCTACCACAGTTGAGTACAGTGCCATTTCTGCGCCATCTACCACAGTTGAGTACAGTACCATTTCTACGCCATCTATATATATATGATAGTATATATATATATATATATATATATATATTATATATAGTATATATATATATATATATATATATATATATATATATATATATATATCACTGCAGTTAATTCTGTAGCCAAGAACATTTCTTTTAGAGTCTGATAGCTAAAGTGAATTAGGTGCTATGTAGCACCTTCGTTGATCAATTATTCTCACTTCACGTTAACCTTTCTTTTTTTTGGCTGAAATGTCAATTAATAATTAATATATTCGTGTATACGTCAGTGCAATTAATTCTGTAGCAAGAACCTTTCTTTTAGCCTTGCTTAGCTTTTAAAAATAATAATAATAATAATAATAATAATAATAATAATAATAATATATTTACTATATAATTGTGGATTTTTATTACAAAGATTGTTTGTCACGAAACTGTGAATTTCTTAGCAATAATAATAATAATAATAATAATAATAATAATAATAATAATAATAATAATAATAATAATAATAATAACATTCAGGTAGAAAATTTTATTTCATACTTTGTCTCCTGCAACAAAAATCTCCGATTACCAATTAATTCCATTCCTTTCTCTTTCACTTCAACCTCTTTATCCTATCTTATTTTTCTTTTTCCATCGTTATTCTCCATTACTTACCCTCTCCCTTCTTCGTGATGGAATATCTTACCGATAACTGATCCACTTTTTCAAACTGACGACTGCCCCTGATTTTTTTTTTTTTTTTATCTTGTTTGATTTTTAAGATTCTCGAAAATTGTGAAGTTTTTCGATTTTGAAATCGTGGTGGTGATATTTTGGTTTCATCATTGGAGATAAAACTAAAATAGAAAAAAAAATGGAAACATAAAATCAACGTCTTTAAAGATTAATAAGTAAAAAACGCTCCGGAATTTCTTCGGTGCAATCGAGTTTTCTGTACAGCCGCTACAGCGCACTATAATCAAGGCCACCGAAAATAGATCTATCTTTCGGTGGTCTCGGTATAATGCTGTGTGAGCCGCGGCCCATGAAACTTTAACAGCGGCCCAGTGGTGGCCTGGCCTATATCGTTGCCAGAAGCACGATCATGGCTAACTTTAACCTTAAATAAAATGAAAACTACTGAGGCTAGATGGCTGCAATTTGGCATGTTTGATGACTGGAGGGTGGATGATCTACATACCAATGTGCAGCCCTCTAGCCTCAGTAGTTTTTAAGATCTGAGGGCGGACAGAAAAAGTGCGGACGGACAGACAAAGCCGGCACAATAGTTTTCTTTTACAGAAAGAAAAAACACCGCACCTGACATGCATGAGGTGATAGGAATCGAGTGAAAGGTAGGAGGAGGTTTTTCTCCTGGTACTTATCTGGGATTAGTATCCTGTGTCGAGGGAGAGACCAGGGCGGAAAATGGCTAATTAAGAGAGAGAGAGAGAGAGAGAGAGAGAGAGAGAGAGAGAGAGAGAGAGAGAGAGACTTTGGTGGAAAATCGAAGATTTGAGTAATATCTGTGTGTGTGTGTGAGAGAGAGAGAGAGAGAGAGAGAGAGAGAGAGAGAGAGAGGGCAAAATGTGAGAGGGTGTATTGAGAGAGAGAGAGAGAGAGAGAGAGAGAGAGAGAGAGAGAGAGAGAGAATGCACTGAAGATAGATACGCAAATGAAACAGTAAAACCATACAAACAGTCTGTGTGAGAGAGAGAGAGAGAGAGAGAGAGAGAGAGAGAGAGAGAGAGAGAGAGAGAGAGAAAAGCAGTCCAGACCACAGAAACGCCATCAAAGGGCAAACGCTGATTAGGGATGAAAGGAATCACTAATTCAGAATTCCCCTACATACCCTTTTTCAGGGTCAAGGAGCGTAACCTCACGAGAATTAAGCTGCGCCCCCCCTAAAAAAAAAAAGATGAGAAGTGCGTAATTGAAGTGGCATTGAAGTCAAAGAAGTAATAAGTCGAATTTTGACTTCACTGGGAAAATGCTGTATGAAGGGGAGGTGGACTTTTGATATTAGTTAATTTTAAGAATTCTGTTTTTGCGAGTTTGTCAGAGAGTAATTTTGGGGTTAAGGATGTTAGGTTTCTTTGGGAATATAAATAAATATACATACACATATACATACACATACATACACATAAATTAGCCTTTCCAATCTACACTTAATCTCAAAACACACCATCTCCACCATCCATAAAAGCCTTCCGTCCCAGAATTAACTGGTGATGATATACTTTCCACGCCATTGTTTATGATACCTCTCCTATGAAAACTTGCGCGTAGGCCTACAATAACAAACCACGACGCCTAGTGACGCTCCTTAGGCCTAAATCTTCCCTGAGAAAACAACACAGAATTCGTTGGAGCATGGAAGGATCATAAGGGCTACTGAATTACTTAATAATAGGTAAGAGAAACTTGCAGTCCTATTGTAAGAATAACACTTGGATGTACCACAAATTCTGAAGTCATTTATGACGGGGCGTGTGAGTCTCTGGAAGGAGAGAGAGAGAGAGAGAGAGAGAGAGAGAGAGAGAGAGAGAGAGATTAAATCATATATAGATACCCAATCACCTTATTTATGTATATGGAGAGAGAGAGAGAGAGAGAGATTTCATAACATGAATATCACATAGATACACACTCACTGACCCTAATGTATGTATCCAGAAAAAGTAAGAAAATAACATTTCAGGAGAGAGAGAGAGAGAGAGAGAGAGAGAGAGAGAGAGAGAGAGAGAGAGAAATTAAATTACATACAGATTCACACTCACTGACCTAATGTACGTGCATGGAAAAAGTAGCGACAATATCGTGCTAGCAGAGAGAGAGAGAGAGAGAGAGAGAGAGAGAGAGAGAGAGAGAGAGAGAGATGAATACATTTCTCTGCCCCACGGAACGAAAATTTCTAACCTTGAATATCAAAAGTAAAATGATTTTAAAAGTAATTTTCAGGGGAAAACTACCGAGTTTGGATGAGAAATTTATGCAATTCGAGTCCGGTATTCAAAGGCGTCTCTATGCTTTATATTTGCAATATGAAACTCTCTTTTTCTAGCCAGCTATTTTTATCTCTCTCTCTCTCTCTCTCTCTCTCTCTCTCTCTATTTCAGTCTCTCTCTCTCTCTCTCTCTCAGTCCTCCTCACTCTCTCTCTCTCTCTCTCTCAATCCTTTTGTCTTTTTCTCTCTCTCTCAATCCTTTTCTCTTTTTCTCTCTCTCTCTCAATCCTTCTAACTCTCTCTCACTAATTCCTTCTCTGTCCTTCTCTCTCTCTCTCACTAGTTCCTTCTCTCCCTCTCTCTCTCTCTCTCTCTCTCTCTCTCTCTCTCTCCATCCTTCTCACTCTATTCATCCTTCTCAATCTCTCTCACTCAATCTCTCTCTCTCTCTCTCTCTCATAATCTCTCTCTCTCTCTCTCTCTCTCTCTCTCTCTCTCTCTTTCTCTCACACACACACACACACAAAATAAGCTCAATGTTGTTTGATGAAGGAAGTCTGAAGCCTGCGTATCAATTTAATATTCATAACCTTTGCACCATCCAGGTTAGTTGAAAATTCAAAAGCTTCAAAAGGTTGCATTTTGCCAATTCGATATTCTGCTTCTTTTTCTTTTTCTCTTTATTTTCTTTTACTTTTATTTTCTTGAATTTTTTTTTCTTTACGGTGGGTTGTGTGGGTTGTTATAGCATGGATGGGTATTGCAACACACTTTGCTGTTGGTGAAGAGAGAGAGAGAGAGAGAGAGAAAGATGTGGGGGAGGGGGAATCTTTGAAGGCATTGCCAGGTACTGTGGCATAAGTTGACTGAGGGGCGAGAAAGTGTTGGTTGGCGTAGATTATTCACACCCGCAAGCGTGCGCGCACACACGTATACCTGTCTATCTATCTATCTATCCAGCTATCTATCTAGCTATGTATGTCTATATACATGTATATGTATACGTATATATCTGTATTTTATATATGTATATATATCACACATATTTATATATATG
>NC_089770.1:303500-308500 GCF_040412425.1 Macrobrachium rosenbergii
TCGGATTTTTTAATAACTCTCACTTGGGTTTTTTAATAGCTCTTTGACTCATTTTGAAATCTCTCTCTCTCTCTCTCTCCCTCTCTCTCCCTCTCTCTCCCTCTCTCTCTCCCTCTCTCTCTCTCTCTCTCTCTCTAAGGTAAAAGCCGAGAACAATTGTACTAGACACCTTATGTAATCAAGAATAAACTTCACAGAATTTAAGAAATACAAAAAAATAATAAAAAAAAGATTCACAATCAAAGATTCTCATCCAGTTATAAGTAAAAAAAAAAGCCTTAGAAAATATGAATGAAATGATTCATATTCTCATCTAACCCTTAACGAAACCATTACTCCCAGAAGCACCTGAATCGGGTATTTAAAGTCTGGGACACTACTGTACTGTGTCAGTTGGCAAAGCGACTTGGCAAAGGGAGGATGCTTTATTGCTGCGAGGCTTTGTGAGTTGTAATTCAGACTTTAAATAATCGATTGTTTATTTTTGCTGCTGTTCTTCTTTGATTCGTCTAGTCTTCTTTTTTGTATGAATATTTCTTAGAATTTGTTTGCACACACACACATATTTATATAATATATATATATATATATATATATATATATATATATATATATATATATATATATATATATATATTTATATATATTAATTATATATGTTTGTTGAGCTTCGTTGGTATTTTGTAAACATTATTATTATTATTATTATTATTATTATTATTATTATTATTATTATTATTATTATTATTATTATAACAAAACATTCACCAACTTTCAATAGCTCATAAGGACAGCAGAAGAATTCTTAGAAGAACTGTAAATCTTTGGTATTATTATTATTATTATTATTATTATTATTATTATTATTATTATTATTATTATTATTATTATTATTATTATTATTATTATCATAACAAACAATTCATTAACTTTCAAAATCTCTTAACCTCCTGTACGAACAATTCTAAGTCTTTGCTGTTATTATTATTATTATTATTATTATTATTATTATTATTATTATTATTATTATTATTATTATTATTATTCCTTTCCCCCTCCCATATTACCGTGAGTCAATACATCTGGAAAATTGGAGTCACAATATAAGGGATTTGAGGGTCAGTAAGATGGATCTGATAAGGGGTTACCTCTCTCTCTCTCTCTCTCTCTCTCTCTCTCTCTCTCTCTCTCTCTCTCTCTCTCTCTCTGGCCCCTCATTTCCTCTCGGATACGAAAAAGTTCCTCCGATCGATAAGGGGGAAAACAGTGTTTGTGTGAGAGAGAGAGAGAGTCTCCAGAAGAGAGAAGAGAGAGTTTGGTTGTCTCTCAGGAGAGTTCACTGTTTGGTTATTACTGTAAATAGTATAATATATATATATATATATATATATATATATATATATATATATATATATATATATACCTATCAATACCTTCAGTTTCAGCGCAGAATGACCTCATTGGTCCAAGTGCTTGACCTTTCGCCTAAATTCTATATTCAATTCAATTCAAGCACAAAAATATATTACAGTTATATGTCAAACTTATCGTCAGCCCCGAACGAACACATTTTAATGACTGAGCAGCAGTTACTCAAGTGACTTTCTCAGGGTGGAAAGGAAAACCATCGGACATTCCACCCAGCAGAAACGGCCTGTCCTTGATCCGGAGTTCTTTTGCCAAATTCTTGGGATGTTCGTCGGGAGAGAGACAAGAGTTTAGAGGGGACAGAGAAACCTCGTCGACGAAGAACTGGTTTAGAAACTCGAATGCGTGGTCCGGGTCGTTTCTGAGTCATCTCTAGGATGGCCATTTGTCTTAATATTTTTCTTTTATTGGTAGTCGATCTTAGAGCCATTATGATACTTGATAATGATGATATTTTCTGTCATTCATATACTCGTGGTTTCAGAAGTTTAAAGTTACCCAATTTTTGGGGGGATGAATTTAGATAAAACACCATGGATGTGTTTTAACGGTTTTCTAGGTTCAGTCTGGGAATTGTGTATATATATGTATATATTATATATATAATATAATATATATATATATATATATATATATATATATATATACATACATACATACATACATACATACATACATACATACATACATACATACATACATACAAACAAACACACAAACTCACACACACACAAACTACAACAACACACATCCGATTGTCAGAAAGAAATAAAAAAGAAAATACGAAAGAAAATCTAAAACTAAAGAATTTTCAATTCGTGCAGTTTCTCGAATAACCTTGAAGTCCACTGGAAGAAAGTCCGAAGATTTACGAATAGCCCAGAGCGATCGAAGCCTTTGGAGGAGAATAAGTCAGTGAAATGTAAAATGTTTGTCCAACTTATGAATGAAAACACAAAGAATAACTGCTTGTTTGCCCAGGTTATTCTCAGATATATATTTTTCCTTGATTTCTCAGTACATTCGGAGAACTTTAATAATGTACTGTATGTATATATATATATATATATATATATATATATATATATATATATATATATATATATATATATATATATATAGTCTCCAATGATCTACTTCTTGTAAGAAAAATAGATAGAGTTAACAGCCAATTTTAATTTTCTGGGTCTAAAATTGATCAGTTATAAATACATGCTTGCACGCAATGCATAATAAAACTTAAGCTTTTCTGCATGGGTTGAATAAGGGTGTCAAGTAATTGATATTAGTACAGATTGCTCACTTTACAGTACTAAAAAATAGCCAAAATATGTAAAACAATTCGTCAATAAAAACGAAAATAAAAAATAAGATATTTCATTCATTACAAAAACCACGTGGGTCTCAAAACCTCCCCCTGCGGAACCCAGTGACTTTAAGTCAGACTTATATTCGACCTTCCTTCTCACTATTCCAGCATCACCATCTTCCCTCAGTCTTCTCTTCTTCCCCTTCCTCTCCTCCCCCTCCTCCCACTTCTTCCACCTTAAAATATATATTTCATTCATGACAAAAAACACGTGGGTCCCAAAACCTCCCCCTGTGGAACCCTGTGACTTTAAGTCAGACCTAAATAAGACCTTCCCATCTCACCATTCCAGCTTCTTCTTCTTCTTCCCTCATTCTTCTCTTCTTCCCCTTCCTCCCCCTTCTCCCTCTCCCCCTCCTCCCTCTCCCTCCTCCTCCCTCAACATTCTTCCCCCTCCCTATAATGGGCCCATTAATGCCTCTGAGATGAGGTCATTCATGATTTAATGGCAGCCATGAACTTAGTGTCTCCATTACATATTGCCACCATTTAACAACCGTCATATAGCGGGGGGTCGGTCGCTCCCCGCCCCCCTTGTCCTTGGGGTGGGGGGAGGGGAGGGCGGGTGTAATACGAGTGATCGATATTTCTTAATTCATAAACGAAAAGGATTAAAGAAAGAAGGAATGTCTGCCATGAGCGATTGTCAGGGATTTTTATTTCTTTGAAAGATTCCTTTCTCTGTCTTTGTTATATTTTAATTTTCTTCAACCTGTTTACTGTTATTATTATTATTATTATTATTATTATTATTATTATTATTATTATTATTATTATTATTATTATTATTATTGTTTATTTTTTCAGTTAACTATATATATATACATACATACATACATATATATATATATATATATATATATATATATATATATATATATATATATATATATATATATATATAAAAATGAATATATATACGTTCATACATATATCAAGATTTATGTGCATATATACATATATACACATATATATATACATATATATATACACACACACACACACACACGTATATATATATATATATATATATATATATATATATATATATATATATATATATATATATATGTGTGTGTGTGTGTATATCATATATCATGTATGTATGTATGTATGTATGGTATGTAATGTACATACACGCTTCATGAATATGTATTCTAATAAATTCTATCGCGCTAAAATCCAGCCATTAGATAGCGAAAAAGAGCGTTGATTTATTGTACCCATTAGTCATTATCAATATACACACACGCACACACATAGCATTTTGTAGAATAGACTTCATTTCTGGCCATTGTTATGCAAATGTTGTCATGTTTCATCAGATTTTCATCGCGATGGGAATATGGCCATTTGAATGCAATACGGTTATTTGAATTATTTTTCCAACTTTCTTTCTCATTGACGAATTTCAGTTGAATGGATTGTTTTTCCAACCGTGCAGTTCTCGTATTTCAGTTGATTACGTTATTTTTCCAACTATGCAGTATTCTTTCATCTACGGATTTCAGTTGGACGAATTGTTTTTCCAACTGTGCAGTTCTCGTATTTCAGTTGAATACGTTATTTTTCCAACTGTGTATTTCTCCCTCACCTACGGATTTCAGTTGAACAGATTGTTTTTCCAACTGTGCATTTGTCGTATTTCAGTTGAATACATTATTTTTCCAACTGTGCATTTCTCTCTCATCTACGGTTTTCAGTTGAATGAATTGTTTTTCCAACTGTGCATTTATTGTATTTCAGTTGAATACATTATTTTTCCAACTGTGCAATTCTCTCTCATCTACGGATTTCAGCTGAATGGATTGTTTTTCCAACAGTGCATTTCTCTCATCTAAGAATTTCAGTTGAGCGGATTGTTTTTCCAACTGCGCATTTCTCTCTCTTCTAAGAATTTCAGTTGAATAGATTGTTTTTCCAACTGTATATTTCCCCTTCATCTACTGATTTCAGTTGAATATTATGAAAATCACCTTTAAATTCGTTTCAGAATTCGCCTGATCTGAAAACGAATTTCAGAGTATTGCTCATAATTTCTGAGCGAATTCTTTTTGAACGAATTTCAAGTCCTCCTTTCGTTCCTTTTACTGTACCTCCTTTCATATTCTCTTTCTTCCATCTTACTTTCCTCAACCCTCTACTAACAATAGATTCATAGTGAAACTGCTTTGAGGTTTTTCTCCTGTGACACCTTTCAAAC
>NC_089770.1:313500-353500 GCF_040412425.1 Macrobrachium rosenbergii
AGAAAAATGATCAGTTTACCCGATTCCTCCATTGTTTACAAATGTCCACGAATGATCAGTGTTGTCAATTCGGAATCGTCCTCTATGAAACGGAATGTAAACAGTGTTAAAAACGTAAATGACAAAGCAAGTCGTGTCTTTTAAACTCGACAATGAATGCCTTGTTTGTTTTCCCAAACGCTTCTTATGGTCAGAGAAGCCATGAGTTTAAAATTTCAGTTTCTATTCGGTGGACCAAATAAAAATGTCCTTGTTTTGAGTTTTAAATGTACCCAACGAATGCTTCTTGCGGAAGTTTTTTTTTTTTAGTTTTCTGTAAAAGAAAACTATTATAGAGATGGCTATTTGTCTGTCCGTCCGCAATTTTTCTGTCCGACCTCAGAATCTTAAAAACTACTGAGGCTAGAGGGCTGTAAATTGGTAAGTTGATCGTCCACCCTCCAATCATCAAACATACTAAATTGCAGCCCTCTAGCCTCAGTAATTTTTATTCTATTTAAGGTTAAAGTTAGCCGTAACGTGCTTCTGGCAACTATATAAGATAGGCCACCACCGGGCTGTGGTTAAAGTTTCATGGGCCGCGGCTCATACATTATTATACCGAGATCACCGAAAGATAGATCTATTTTCGGTGGCCTTGATTATACGCTGTAGAAGACTGTACAGAAAACTTGATTGCGCCAAAGAATTCCTCGTCTCAATACTTTGTCTCAGTACCTGAATATAACTATGTAATATTTATTTTTCTAAATTATATACAAAGAATTTGATGAGGTTCGTGGAAATATACTGAAACATATCAGAGATTTTCAAGTTAAACGCAAAGGAATATTTCCATGTATTAGAGACAAAATATATATTCTTGAAGGGAAAAAATAACCTTGTCTCAATACCTGAATAAAACTATTTTCGGAATTATGTACATAGAATTTGATTAGGTTCGTGGAAATATGCTGAAACATATCAGATTTTCAAGTTTAAACACAAAGGAATATTTCCATGTATTAGAAACAAAATATATAATGAAAACAATCAAAGAAGAATATTAAAACGTATTAGAGACAAAATAGATCATTAAGACAAGAATAAATAAATTTAGTGAATAAAATAAACGTGGCTGGAATGTCCATCTCGTTGTTGGAACATAAATAAACTAAAACAAATTTGATACTTTTAAAGTTAAACGTAAAACAATCTTCCCACTTATCAGAGACGAAATACATAACAGAATCAAGAACAATTTAAACGACAAAGCCAGCGCGGCTGGAATCTCCATTTTCGTTGTTGGAACTTCGCGACCGTGCCTAAAGGACTGTATTACAATTCCACGGGAGAGAGAATCCGCTTTGAGAAAAGGAAGTCTTCTATCTGTGGACGCTGTTCGACCCCCTTTGCAAAAAGCGAAAGGTGTGTAAGGAGGCGAAGGATTCCTATTTCCTTGACTGGACAGGATCAGAGGATTTTCATTCTGCGCCTTTTCTGAACGTTGGGTTATCTGGGAAGTCAGTGGTGTTATTTGTCGTTCGTTCGAATGATGAAGTATTTTTAGTTTTCGGTAGAAGAAGACTACTGTGGAGATGGGTATTTGTCCGTCTGTCAGCACTTTTTCTGTCCGCCCTCATGATCTTAAAAACTACTGAGGCTAGAGGGCTGTAAATTGGTGTGTTGATCATCCACCTCCAGTCATCAAACGTACCGAATTGCAGCCCTCTAGGCTCAGTGGTTTTTATTTGATTTAAGGTTAAAGTTGATCATAATCGTGCGTCTGGCAACGATGTAGCTGCCAACAATACAGTCCACCGCCAGGCCTTGGCTGAAGGTTTCATACAGCGTTATACGCTGTACAGAAAACTTGATTGCGCATTTTTTACTTGATTGCTATTTGCATCATTATCAGACCTGAAAATCGATTCACTGGGTTCAAAATTCAACTCTACCACGCCTGCTGTCCTGAATGACTATGCAACTTTATCATTACTGAATTTTCGATTCTTCATCATTACTGAATTTCGATGCGCTGGGGGAGGGAACAGCAGCCTGCTTTCAAAATCCAACTCTTTCACGCCTGTTGTCAAGAATGAGCAACAAATCGAGGCAGAGTGATCTAGTTTGTTTTTCAGGAAGCATAACAGAAAACATGTTGTGTCGGCGCCATTAGCTGTCACAAAATAACAGTGCATAGCAGAGCTCACACACACAGTAGGTTAAACTGAAAACAGGATTTATTTTAATTAATGTATACATATATTTATATACATATTGTTAATTGACCTTTGTCGGATGTCATACAGCGGGCATTCAAAAGGACTGCACAGGAATTTTTGTGTTTGGAAAAGTTAGTTTGCTTACAAAGCACGAAATTATGATAAACGGGAAGTGGTGTTTAAGAGAGAGAGAGAGAGAGAGAGAGAGAGAGAGAGAGAGAGAGAGAGAGAGAGAGAGAGAGAGTTTTTTAAAGTCATCGATGATTGTATGAATATCAAAAAATAAAGAGAGAGAGAGAGTGAACGACAGTGATATATATGAATAACTGTAGTAATAGCAGAGAGAGAGAGAGAGAGAGAGAGAGAGAGAGAGAGAGAGAGAGAGAAAGAGAACAAAGTGACAGTATGAATAACTGTAGTAAAGAGAGAGAGAGAGAGAGAGAGAGGGAGAGAGAATTTTACAGTCATCGATGATTATATGAATAACAAAAAATAAAGAGAGAGAGAGTGAGAGAGAACGACAGTGATAGTATGAATAACTGTAGTAATAGTGACACACACACACACACACACAGAGAGAGAGAGAGAGAGAGAGAGAGAGAGAGAGAATTTTAAAGTCAATATTGACGATATGAATAACAAGAAAACAGCGAGAGAGCAAAGTGGCTGAAATTCACCTCAGTTGAGAGAGAGAGAGAGAGAGAGAGAGAGAGAGAGATAAGAACAGAGCAAGCAGTCGAAGCTGAAGTGTACACTTTGGTCTTGGCTGAAGAGCAAAGGGGTTTACCAGATTAAGCCAAGTCGAGTCTGACCTGATCTCTGTCGGAAATTGTGTGGAAGCTGAGGGCGTTCGACGATTGGGCCTCTCGTATGTTTCGAGTTTTCCGTAAAAGGAAACTATTATAGAGATGGCTATTTGTCCGTCCGTCCGTCACTTTTTCCGTTCACCCTCAGATCTTAAAAACTACTGAGGCTAGATGACTGCAAATTGGTATGTTGATCATCCAACCTCCAATCATCAAACGTACCAAATTGCAGCCCTCTAGCCTTAGTAGTTTTTATTTGATTAAGGTTAAAGTTAGCCATGATCGTGCGTCTGGCATCGCTATGGGTGCCAACAACACAGCCACCACTGGGCCGTGGCTGAGAGTTTCATGGGCCACGGCTAAGAGTTTCATAAAGCATTATACGCTGTACAGAAAACTTAATTGCGCCTGAAGAAACTTGGGCGCATTTTTTGCTTGTTTATTATTTACTTTTATTTACGATGTTTATCTTCTTAATAATAATAATAATAAATAATAATAATAATAATAATAATAATAATAATAATAATAAATAATAATCTAAGTAAAGGAATAATATTTCCAGCAAACGAAGCTATCACAATACATCGCTATTACTATTATGAACAGTACCAACAAGCCTCCGTCGTCAACACAACAAAAAGAAAAATCGGCCGATCAATCAGGACCATCCCCCAAAAAATCCCTTCCACTTCCTGGATTAGCCCCGAATCGCAATCTGTTCCACCCGGATGTAGATCTGAGTCCTGTTGTGAACTGAGGAATCTGTGATCTGTCAAAGGCTCTCTGGGATTTGACAAAGACACCCGCGTCTTTTAAGGCCCGCAGAGTTCAGGCGCCCACGTGTCGAAAACATCGCGTGAGTGAAGATAATGATGATAGTAATTAAAATGATTATGATGATGATGATGATAATAATAATGGCATGCGTGTCTATAATCAAAGGGGGTAATGTTTCTCAGTCATGCAATTATACGTGCATATTGTCCTCACGCCTATGCGAGGGCGAATAATGATTCTCACTGTGATTTCGTTTCGATGACTATTTTCGTTTGTCTGAAATGTCAGCTGTTACAAGACAGGATCGAGAGACGTTAAGTCCTGTCGATTGGGCCCTTACGTACCGGATTAAAGTAACCCCATTTTACCATATTTATTTAATAGAGAATCACCCTAGTTGGACTACACAAAATTCTTTACATACAGGAAAAATAAATGTATGAATAACCAGTTTTTTTTATGATATATGAATCATTAGAGCCTATGTAATCACATCTGGTTTAGCTGTTATTTCTACAAAGCGACAATAATTAAGACTTGCATTAAAAAATCTAATTTATATATATTTCTTTACAACTGTTTCAAATCAGTTCGTTCATTCTGGAAAAACTTGAATCATGACCAGAGAACCTCGTCCTATCTTGAAATTAGCCTTCTATGCTAAAACTTTTCTCTTTTTTTTAAATTGGATTCTCTTAAATGAAACCCAACATCTGGAGACAGTCTTAAGCTCCGATAATGTCATATGTTAAGTCATTTCTATTTATCAGATTCATCGAAATGAAAGATGATAACTGGAGCCAGTCTTAATCCCTGATGACTGACCTGGATCCAAGCTTGGTCAAAACCAGGTCATTGTACAAAAGGCCTCCCTAATTTTTAAACCCTAGTGGCCCAGAAACCCATGACCTACTCAATGCGTGGGTACAGTCCTTCATTTACCTGGCCTTTTGATTAATAACATTACCTACCTGAGGTCCCTGATTGGATCAGGTGAGGTCCTAGCTGGTTTGCAAAGGTTAATTTGTTTGCAACTCTGGAAAGACAGAGATTCATCAGTATATATTAGCTGGATCAGTCGTGTTTTCGGACTGTTGATATAATCTGGGTCAGGTTTGTTAGTGTTATTCACTTGTGGGGTTAATAATAGGCTTGACACCTGCGAGATTATTTTTAAAAATATCGATAATGATGGTCATTTGGTGTTTAGATTGACAGAAGGTGACAGGTGACATGTGACAGTTTTGACAGAGGACATTTTTGACAGTTTGGGAAACCGTTCTTCCTGAAGCGTATTCAGCGTGAATTTTGATAGATATTATTGCTTCACTCAAAATGAATAAAAATGGTAGAAAGGTTATGAAGGGGAAGTTTAAATATTTGTTTTTTATTATCATAAATTTTATCAGCTGTCATTCTTGTGAACATATAATTTGACTGAAATGTTCTTAGGGTAAATCATTTCATTCAGAACCCATTTTTTGTATCAAAATGATTTTGTACCATTGTAGGATTCTATTATATATATATAAATTTATATAGACTGTACAATGATGCAAAATTATTTTGATGTGAAACTGGGTTCTGAATGAAATGATTCATGGTACAAACTTCCCATTTGTATTTAAAACACAATTTTGGAAATATCTAGTTCAAATAATATATATACAATTATATATATATATATACACATATATGTTTCTGTACATTGAATATACACAAAAACAATAAATTAGAGGTTCTATCAGCATTCCTATCAAGCAAAAACACACACAAAAAAAAAACACTTTGCAAAGAAAATATGGTGCAATTCATCTGTATAAAAGCAACTCGTGGAAGCTTTGGATAAAAACTCGGCGCCCACTGGAGTTCACCTCTGCAGAAGAAAATCATTTTTCCTTTTTCTTTTTTTGACTTCAAAAGCAATTTTTGATCGCCCCCAACAGAAGAAGGATTCCGTTTTTCGGTGGCTCCAAGGAATCCTTTCATTGCTCTGATTAGGAAAACCTCTAACCAGCTGTAAATAAAAAGACATCTTTCATCCTTAGGACGGCCAAGATTCTCAATTAGAGGCCGGGTAATAAGAGAGCATATAAAAGTAATTCGAGCTGGGAAAGGTTTTGTAAGTTTGTTCTTGACAATATTTGCATTTTTAGTTTTCTTTCCGCCCCCAGATCTTAAAAACTACTGAGGCTAGAGGGCTGCAAATTGGTATGTTGGTCATCCAACCTCCAGTCATCCAACGTACCAAATTGCAGCCTTCTAGCCTCAGTAGTTTTTTTTTTTATTTTATTTAAGGTTGAAATTAGCCACAATCGTGCGTCTGGCAACGATATAGGCCAGGCCACCACCGAGCCGTGGTTAAAGTTTCATGGGCCGCGGCTCATACAGCATTATACCGAGACCACCGAAAGATAGATCTATTTTCGATGGCCTTGGTTATACGCTGTACAGAAAACTCGGTTACGCCGAAAAAATTTCGGCGCATTTTTTACTCGTTCTTTTTAATGAAACGGTATATTAGTCATTAGTTGAAAGTTTAAATTTTTTTGTTTTAATAACAATACAACCCGTTTATTTTAATATTTTACTTAAATTTTTATCTTTTTATTGTTAATTTATCCGTTTTTCTAATAACTGATTTTCTCTTTCTGTATTTCCTATTACCTTCTGTTACTTCTTACGAATGAACACCGCAATATTCTTTGGGAGCTTCTTGAATTTCAAGTCATTGGCCCCTGTGGTGGGCTTGTAATAATAATAATAATAATAATAATAATAGTAATAATAATAATACTTTACACACAAGAACAATTTTACGAAATTTTACATACTTACCAATTAGCTATCATGGCGGAGACAGGTCGAGTTCGATGCCAGGTACAGAACTTGTATTCAACAGGAATATGTACAGAGGGGTAATCAGCTTATATCTCTTTTGAAGGCTGAGTGGATAAGTCACTGCCGTCTCTGCATCAACCCTAAAGGCATAGACAGGTTCGAAACCTGTCAAGTATGAGTCTCATTGGTAGCAGTGCACTATAAAGACATACTCTCTCTCTCTCTTTCCTGTTATTCATCTCACTAATGTTGACTTTCTCTCATTTCCTGTTATTCATATCACTAATGTTGACTTTGCTATTCATTCTGCTCTCTCTCTCTCTCTCTCTCTCTCTCTCTCTCTCTCTCTCTCTCTCTCTCCAGTTATTCATATCACTAATGTTGACTTTGCTATTCATTCTGCTCTCTCTCTCTCTCTCTCTCTCTCTCTCTCTCTCTCTCTCTCCAGTGGTTACATGGAATCACACAATGTTGACTTTGCTATTCATTCTGTTTTCTATTCTAAAATATTATCTACCTACTCTCTCTCTCTCTCTCTTCTCTCTCTCTCTCTCCTCCTCTCTCTCTCTCTCTCTTCTCTCTCTCTCTCTCTCTCTCGCAAGTTCTTTTGGGTCACTGTTCGTACAGGGCCGCGGATCAATGGCAGGTGTGGTGTGGCGTCCCGGGGTCAGAGGGAGGCGCGCAGGCACGCACTTACGCACGTACGCATAAGGCGTTCTTTTTCAAAGCTCTCTTCTTCTTTCTCTCTCTCTCATTGAGGTCTGACTCCACGGTCGGTGCTATTCACAAACTCTCATGATATCAAACAGTCTCACCTTTTTAGGGCGTAATATTTTTTGAGAGAGAGAGAGAGAGAGAGAGAGAGAGAGAGAGAGAGAGAGAGAGAGAGAATGAATGGTAAAGTCAACATTGGTTTGAAATGAATAACAGGAATATAATGAGAGAAGGTGAGAAAGGCTACGATATTATGAACAACTGTAGTAATAATGAGAGAGAGAGAGAGAGAGAGAGAGAGAGAGAGAGAGAGAGAGAGAGAGAGAGAGTCTATTTTTCTCATAATACCTTATTAATAACATAATGAAAAGATGACTTTCAAAGAAACAAAAGCAAAAATCAAGCGACGTTTTCCATGTAACCGCTACAGAGAGAGAGAGAGAGAGAGAGAGAGAGAGAGAGAGAGAGAGAGAGAGAGAGAGAGAGAGAGACCGCGCCTGACCGAAGCATTTGGGCGTTGGTTGTGTCAGGGTGGGCCAGTGTTAGGGGCGGAGGAGGTAGAGAGTACGACAACCAGGAGTTAGGGGGTTAGGAGGAGGAGGAGGAGGAGGAGTAGGGGGAGGAGTAGGAGGAGGAGGCGATTTGACGCTCAGAGAGCAAAGGTAGATAGAAGTGGAGAGATGAAATAGATTTAGAGGTGAGGGAAGGGGAGAGAGAGTGGCACACAAAGAGAAATGGAAATATAAAAAAAGAGAGAGAGAGAGAGAGAGAGAGAGAGAGAGAGAGAGAGAGAGAGAGACTGAGAGGAGATAAAAAGAAAGCTGTGTGGATGAACGGACGAGGTATAAACAAAGAACGGTGAAACGGGGAATTTGAGATTATATCTTTCTATTCATATATTTATAGCTCGGCTGCCCCGTCCTTTTGCGTGGATGTTTGTGTGCATGTGTGTGTTTGTGTGTGTGTTTGTGTGTGTGTGTGTGTGAGAGAGAGAGAGAGAGAGAGAGAGAGAGAGAGAGAGAGAGAGAGAGACTGTTATCAGTATAAACTTAAGACCATAGATTATCAGTTCATTGCTTGGTAAAGTATGTAGTTACTTTCCCAGCTTAAGCCACAATAACCTGGCCTAACCTAACCTAACTTAAACTTAATCCACACTAACCTAACCTAACCTAACCTTAATTCACACTGGCCTAACCTAACCTAACCTTAATCCACTAACTAACCTAACCTTAATCCACACTAAACTAACCTAACCTAACCTTAATCTACACTAACCTAACCTTTATCTTAACCTAACATCTCAAATTGTCCCATGAACTCATTAAGTCTCCACTTATTGCTAATTCCAACACTCCCGTTTTCTTTGCTTTGATTGGTGGATGAGTAACTGTGATGTTAGCAAGAACTGGAGGAAATGGTATTTTCCCATAAGAGTACCAACAAACATACCCAAAATTCGAATTCATGCAATTAAAATTCTATAAGAAATAGCTACAGGACAAAGCTATTTTCATAGATGCGTTTACTAGGGACAGAAATTCCGAATGAGATAGGTAAAATTTGTAATGAAACAAATGGAAATGTGGAAAATACACGATAATGGTTATATATAGAGAGATAAGATGAAGGTTAAGCTAACAGCAGAGTCTGTTTGAAATGATCATGGATAAAATGAGAACCACGATTAGACAAACCGATAAACTCTTTTGTAATTGTGAATCGGCAATGAATAACTATAAGAGGAAGAGCGAAAATAAACAAGTAAAAAATGTGCCGAAATTTCTTCGGCGCAATCGAGTTTTCTGTACAGCGTATAATCAAGGCCACCGAAAACAGATATATCTTTCGGTGGTCTCGGTATAATGCTGTGTGGGCCGCGTCCCATGAAACTTTAACCATGGTTGTGGCCTGGCCTATATCGTTGCCAGACGCAATTATGGCTAACTTTAACCTTAAATAAAATCAAAACTACTGAGGCTAGAGGGCTGCAATTTGGTATGTTTGATGACTGGAGGATGGATGGTCAACATACCAATTTGCAGCCCTCTAGCCTCAGTAGTCTTTAAGATCTGAGGGCGGACAGAAAAGTGCGGGCAGAATAAAATGCGGACGTACAAACAAAGCCAGCACAATAGTTTTCTTTCACGGAAAACTAAAACTGAATGAAAATGTAAGTAATAACAGATAAGACTGGCAATTAAAAAAACAATCCTGGTTTTCAATAGCCATCTGCAGTAACTAAGGCATTACCAATCGCCAAACGGAACCGTTAAGTTGAGTCCCTATTGATATTTTGCATAATATCAGAACTCCGGTTTTAGGACCGGATACATGTGGGCCTGAGCAAGCGATAGGATTAAATCTCTTCGCTCGTAGTGTATATAGCATTCAGATGCTAAACGCCGCCCAAATAATCCTCGATTTAAAACGAATTTTAAATGGAGTCTTGCCGTAGAGGACGGGTCAATGTAAACAATTGTAATAGTCTCCATTCGGGAGTGGGCTTTAGGGTAGCGAGGGGAAATTAAACTGAGATGATGAACTTATTGCCTTTTTAATGAGAGAGAGAGAGAGAGAGAGAGAGAGAGAGAGAGAGAGAGAGAGAGAGAGAGAGAGAGCTCTCTCTCTCTCTCTCGAGAGATATATGGTGCTCTATGTCCATGTAATTACGTAATCTGATATGAAAATACCTTCACAATGGAACTCACTCCTCTCTCTCTCTCTCTCTCTCTCTCTCTCTCTCTCTCTCTCTCTATATATATATATATATATATATATATATATATATATATATATATATATATATATATATATAAATGCATGTATGTATTTATGCATATATATATATGTATATATATGAATACACACACATATATATATATATATATATATACATACATATACATATACATACATATATATATATATATATATATATATATATATATATATATATATATATATATACATACACTCATACATATACATACAGTACATATAATGAAAGCTCATTAATTACGCCATTCCTTTACTCAGGATTTAAGAATGTATGTATGTATGTATGCACGTATGCATGTATGCATGTTTGCATGTATGTATGTAAATACAAGCCTATTTGCATATAGGTCTATTTCCATCGTGAAAGAGAAGTATTCGGTAAACTGGTGCAAATTCAACAAACCACAAGTGTTTCAGCGCTGCAATAGTTTTGGAACCGCCCCAAATCGCTTAATCTGTCTGACTTAAGAGGTAACGGCATTCCGTATTCACATATCCAAAAAAAATAATAATATAAAATAGAGAGTAAAAAAGTCATGAAAATATATTCAGGTAAATTCAGGTGTGTTTTGGGGAAATCAGTAAGCCACGGGAAACTTCGTCAACGAATTCGTGGTTCCTATTTTTGTGTTCTCTTATTTATCTTAATTTTTTATCCTGCTTACTTCAGTAAATATTTCTATTAGTTTTGCCATATTTCGGTTTGATCTAACCTTTTGTCTTGCTTATCTTAATTTATGTTTTAGTTCATCATTCTATAATTTTTCCCTCAATTCGTTTTGATCTTACTTAATCTCTTGCCTATCTTAGTTTATGTTTTAGTTCATAATTCTATCATTTTTCCTCCTTTCGTTTTGAATTTCACGAAGGAAAAAGTAACTTCATGATATATATAATATAGTTTTATATTGCATCACCGCTTTTCTGACAGCCCTCGACGACTCCCAAAACATAATTATAGATAATTATTTTAGTTTATATTTCTATGAAATTTCTATAGTTTTGTCTCTGTTCGCTTTGAATTTCACGAAGGAAAACATCAATTCAAGATATATTTACTTATTTGACATCACTTCTCTTCTGACAGTCCTCGATGACTCCAAAAAATAATGAGCGATAATTAATCTAGTTCATATTTCTTTCATTTCATCTCCTTTCGTTCTGAATTTCACGAAGGGAAACGTCAGTTCAAGATATATTTACTTATTTTACATCACGTCTCTTCTGACAGTCCTCGATGACTCCAAAAAATAATGAGAGAGAATTATTTTAGTTCATTTTTCCATAATTTCTATAATTTTGTCTTTTCGTTTTGAATTTCACGAAGGAAAACATCAATTCAAGATACATTTACTTATTTTACATCACTTCTCTCCTGACAGCCCCCGATGACTCCAAAAAAAAACAGGAGAGATATTAATTTTAGTTCATATTTTTGTCATTTTTCCACCTTAAAGTTTTGAATCTCACGAAAGAAAAAGTCACCTCAAGGTAAAATATAGTTTTATCTTGCATCACTTCTCTTCTGACAGCCCTCGATGACTCCAAAAAATACAGGAGAGATAATTCGGACTTACTCTTGCCATTTCGCTACCTGGTGCTGCCGCCCCAACGCAGGCATTTTCGACTCGTCCAGTTAAATCCATTTAACCTTTTGGAAATAAAACAATTTGCACGTAGCTAGCTTAGCTGGCTACCTGCTGCACCTTGCTGCTCATTCCCCTTTTCCAGGCGTTCACGATTATGTTTTAAAACTTTTGGCAATTTTTTAAAACTTTGCACAGAACGGTTTAAACACGGAGGAACTGAGGTGATTATTTCTCAATTTCCATGTAAACACGGAGGAACTTTCGAGGTGATTATTTCTCAAAATTTCTTCTGGTAATGTTTGTAGTGGACGGTTCCATGTAAACACGGAGGAACTTTCGAGGTGATTATTTCTCAAAATTTCTTCTGGTAATGTTTGTAGTGAACGGTTCCATGTAAACACAGAGGAATGTTCGAGATGATTATTTCTCAAATGTATTCTGAAAACGTTCGTAGTGAACGGTTCTATGTAAACACAGAGGGATGTTCGAGATGATTGTTTCTCCAAATCTCTTCTGATAATGTTTGTATTCCTTGTCAGTAATTGAATTTGATTTAGAAATAGTTGTGTCGAACAGTTCCGCCTCATCACAGATGAATTTCAACCTGTAGATTTCAGCACAAAAGTTAATTCAAACTTTAGACTTTTCAAATGTATTTTGATGGCATTAATAGTTGACACAGATGAAGTTTCAGCCATAAACTATTTGATTTGTAGTTTTCTAATTCAAAACTAATTTTGAAATGTGGTGTTTTGATATGATGGGGCTTAATTTTTCTCACTATATTCACAGAAATTGTTTTAGCCCATCATCATCATATCATCATATCGTTATCATATCATTGTCATCGCAACTTACCTGTCAATTTGCACCTGTTGTACCCATTACGAAAAAACTTTTATTATTTATGCATGCTTTATTTATATATATATATATATATATATATATATATATATATATATATATATATATATATATATTATATTATATATGTATATATATGTATATATACTTACACACATATATATACAGTATATATACACACAGAAAAAAGAAAAACGAACAGCCTTCGAACTTAAAACTAACGAAAGCAAACAATATCTTGTTTTTGCTTCCATTACAACCCTATTACAACCCCATAACCCATCTAGCAACAATAACAACAAAGCCAGTACTGAAGCTACGAACCAAAACAGATTCAATCAAATGAACAAAGGTGAGAGAGAGAGAGAGAGAGAGAAAAATATAATAAACCCTTTGTTCGATGTTTTTCAATGAAGCAATAATGGGGTCACCGATTTCAGCGCCGTTCTCTGCATAAACAGTTGCATCACAGCTCTGTCAAGCAAGCATGCAAGCAAGCACCTTTTGGCATTTTAGCTCTCGACGTCTACCGTAAACGAAGGGAGGGAGGGAGGGAGGAGGAAGGGGCCTATTATGTCATTATATTCCCTTCACAAAAGCCTGTGAAATCCAGGCACACATCATGGTGATGTGCTTTCATTATTTCTAGAGAGACTTCAGCACAGGATGTCAGTGGGACTATTCATTTTCTATTAGTTTTCTGTAAAAGAAAACTATTGTGCCGGCTTTGTCTGTCCGTCCAGACTTTTTTCCTTCCACACTTTTTCTGTCCGACCTCAGATCTTAAAGAGTACTGAGGCTAGAGGGCTGCAAATTGGTATGTTGATCATCCACCCTCCAGTCATCAAACATATCAAATTGCAGCCCTCTAGCCTCAGTAATTTTTAATTTATTTAAGGTTAAAGTTAGTCCTGACCGTGCTTCTGGCAACGCAACAACACAGGCCACCACGGCCAGCTGAGGGTTTCATGGGCCGCGGCTCATACAGCTTTATACCGAGACCTCTGAAAGATAGTTCAATTTCTGTAGCGGCTGTACAGAAAACTCGATTGCACCGAAGAAACTTTGGAGGATTTTTTACTTAATATTCAACTCACATTATATAGTTCAGGTGAGATGGAGGGTAATAATAGTGAATTATTTAGTTGTTTAATCACCTTCGTACTCAGCCTATATGGGAGATGATGTTAAGACAATTTATGGGAATATTTAGTCAGCTTCTGTTTTCGTACAAATCTTTGTTAGCCAAACCTCGTTTTTAAACCAAATGGGATTTGTAGGTGATATATTTCAGTGGTGTATAAATTACACGTAAAACTAGACTCAATTGATAAGTAAGCAGGCAAAAATGATAAATGAAGCCTTTGGGAATATGAAAAAAACGACTAAAAATGCAGTGAAATTTCTTCGGCGCAGTCGAGTTTTCTGTACTTAGTATAATCAAGGCCACGGAAAATAGATCTATCTTTCGGTGGTCATACCTCAAGAGTGAAATATTTACTTGTGAGCTATATATTGAAATCAAAAATAATTCTTACCAAAATGAAATTACAAAAATATTAAACCTAGGGTCCCAAAACCAATCAGAATATCAGAAGCTGAAATGTTTAGATGCCTCAAGAGTAAAATATTTTACTTGAGAGTCAAATAGAAGGTCCAGAACCAATCAAAACATCAAAAGCCGAAATACCTAGGTACCTCGAGAGTAAAATATTGACTTGAGAGCAATATTGGTATTTAGAACAACGCCTGCGGCGCTCTGTAAACCGGACACACCATGTTTTTAGAGACACGTCGGTAAACATGATTTGTTGTACTGTCTAGATTTCAATTGCTGTCTGTGCTCGGGTGAAAAAGCGAAAAAGAGAGAGAGAGAGCTTGTGCTGGGGAGCGTGTTTGTGTGTGTGTGTGTGTGTTTGTACGTTTGTGTGTTTGTTTGTTTGTGTGCATTGTTTGACAAGCAAAGGCTTGGGCAGAGTTCATAACACGGAAACAATTTTACACGCCGTGTATTCGCCATATATTGTCAAGGGGCTTTCTACTGTAACCAGTCGTAGTTGCTGCTAGATCAGAGTATTGTGCGTACGTACATACACACACACACACACACACACATATATATATATATATATATATATATATATATATATATATATATATATATACATACATACATAAACATAATATATATATATATATATATATATATATATATATATATATATATATATATATATATATATATATATATATATATACTGTATATACTGAAAATAAAATAGGATAGACATAAGAAGCTGAAACAAAAAAGTGAATAACAGTAAAATCAAATACAAAAATCATGAAAAACAAAAATTAAGATGGAAAATAAAAAATCTTGATAAATAAAAAAAAAAACAAAACAGAGAAAATCGAAAACCAAAATAAATATGCAAAAAAAGAGTCAAGTACAATAATCAATCATTTCATCCTTCTGATGATTGACAGTTCATGGAAAATCTTTTTATCATCTCTATTGGTTTCCATAAAAATCTCAAAACTCCTGATCGCTGTTCTTTGATGAAAAATAAAACTCAGACTGTACAAGTTTTTTTTCAGTGTCCAAAACGAGCAACTTTATTGTATATCAGAAAAAAAACTAATTCGTCATACAATGTAGTTTTTTTTTTTTTTAGGAATTTCTAAAAGACTTTGAAAGCATTGCCATTTTTAGTTTTCCGTAAAAGAAAACTATTGTGCCGGCTTTGTCTGTCCGTCCGCACTTTTTTCTGTCCGCACTTTTTCTGTCCGCCCTCAGATCTTAAAAACTGCTGAGGCTAGAGGGCTGCAAATTGGTCTGTTGATCATCCACTCTCCAATCACCAAACATACCAAATTTAAGCCCTCTAGCCTCAATAGTTTTTATTTTGTTTAAATTAAGGTTAAAGTTAGCCATAATCGTGCTTCTGTCAACGTAACAACACAGGCCACCACTGCTGGCTCAGAGTTTCATGGGCCGTGGCTCATACAGCCTTATACCGAGACCATCTAAAGATAGATCTATTTTCGGCGGCCTTGAATATACGCTGTAGTGGCTGTACAGAAAACTCCATTGCGCAGAAGAACTTCGACGCCTTTTTTACTTGTTTTCCATTATTGTTCATACTTTTATCATGAAGTTCTTTGAAAGTTACGAATGTCTAATCAATGCAGCTTTCAAGGCCTCAGGAATGAGTGTAATATTAATTAAGATACGATATAATATAATAATTATCTGAAAATGGTAGATTTAATGTTACTTTATCATAATATTTCATAACTTATTGCGTACACAAATCACTAAGGACATTGGAAGGTCATTATAACCGTGATATATGAAGCCTGAATTAATAAAATATGACGTGAATGAATGAATATTAAAATGTTGCTACTGAGTACGTTAAGAAGTTTTCCATCGATCCGTGCCGTTATTAATAGTCATTCATTTTTTATTGGCTGCTATCAACCGTTAATGACTAAGACAGTTGCTATTACTAACCAACATTATTATTATTATTATTATTATTATTATTATTATTATTATTATTCAGAAGATGACGAACCCTATTCCTATCGAACAAGCCAACCGCAGGGGCCACTGACTTGAAATTCAAGCTTCCCAAGAATTTGGTGTATATTATTATTATTATTATTATTATTATTATTATTATTATTATTATTATTATTATTATTATTATTATTATTATTCAGAAATTGAAGATGAATGTAACAGAAGGTAATGTGAAAAACAGAAAGAGATCAGTTATTGTAAAAACAGATAAATAAATAAATAAACAGATAAACAAAAATGTAAGCAAATTACTAAGATACAAGGAGAATCGTATTGCATCTCCGCCTGAAACTTCTGAAGTTCCAGTTGAAATGGATATCAATATTCAGACGATCATCCATCAACTTAAATATTTCTTCAGTAGCGATATAAGTCGGGGAACTAAATGGTCATATTAGGTTTAAAATATTATGATTAAATGGTGTTCGGAATGTTATAGACCAGCACGGTATAGAAGGGAGCAATTTACCGGTGGTTACTGAACATTCATATCAATAAATTTGCCGTTTATTGGGTGTCTCTCTCTCTCTTCTCTCTCTCTCTCTCTCTCTCTCTCTCTCTCTCTCTCTCTCTCTCTCTTCTGTAATAATAGGGCAATGTGTTCAGGGTACGATCTATATATATATGTTATATATATACATATATATATATATATATATATATATATATATATATATATATATATATATATATATATATATATATATATATATATATATATATATATATATATATATATATATATATATATGTGTGTGTGTGTGTATGTATGAATATATGTATTCACAAATATATTTATATACCCCACCAAAGTTTATATGAATTACTAAATGAACAAGCACAGTGAAGTATGTGAAGATTTATATATAGAATCTAGAAAGAATCTTTGAGACTTTTAGCAAGAATTGGCTTTTACATATTGAAGATTTGGACCTAATGAATTTATCAGGATATTAAACTTTCAACGCCGAGTTAATTTGCATACATTATCCCTAACAAAGTTGATACAAATGACTGAACGAACAAGTACAGTGAAGCATTGGAACATTTATATTTAGAATCTAGAAAATATCTTTCAGACTTCTAGCGAGAATTGTCTCTTGAATTATGCTGATTTGGACCTAATGCATTTACCAGAAGATCAAACTCTCAATGTCATTTTCATTTACGTGATTCGGTCCGAGTGACGGGCGGTGGCGTTCACTGTGATCGCTGTAAATACAACGATCAGTGACATTTCCAGAGGGCGATTCGGTCCACAAACGAGCTGTTAGCGATACCGTTAATACTATTGATGCTATTCATGAAGCCTCTCTCTCTCTCTCTCTCTCTCTCTCTCTCTCTCTCTCTCTCTCTCTCTCTCTCTCTCTCTATTTCACAGCATACCTTTGATGAGATGTTCGCGCAACAGCAGCGAACGGTTCCAGGTAAACAAAGATCGCTCCATCCATACAATATTCATGGCGTTCCAGCTATTCGCGTAACAAAGGGGAAAGTGATGAATAAATGAGCGGAGTTGATTTCAAAGTATTTTGCCCGGATTGCATTATTGTTTAAATAATATAAAAGATAGTTTATGTCGGTGACCTGACTCTCGTTGGGAGTTTGAACAATAGATTTCAGATTTTTTTATTTAAATTTTTTTTTTTTTAGGGCGGTGGCCTTTTAAAGCTCCGTTAAAAAAAAAAGAAAAAGGTCTGTTGAAGGCTGGTCAGATGTTCTAATACGTGTCTGTTTTCTGTACTTACAAGGTCTTTCAATAGTCTGTATCTAGCCGTGATGTGTGGAAAGAAATTGCTTTTAGAAACATACCTGCTGCCTTGACATAAGTTGACGTATAACACGGCGAGGAAAATAGGATTGTCTTGGTAATCATAAAACTCCTCCTCCTCCTCCTCCTCCTCCTCCTCCTCCTCCTCCTTCTCCGCTGTCTTTCACCAGCTTCCCCAGCTGCTCGTATGATGAACATCTAATTTTATAACAGTTTTTTGACAGATGTTTTAAACGGATTGGTAAATATGTAGAGCTGAGGATTTGCTAAACAGATATGGTTACCGATTCTAAATAAATGATGTCACAAAAATCTGTCTAGCAGAATTTTTATCATCGTAAACAGAAAGCTGAATACATGACATTGATATATATATATATATATATATATATATATATATATATATATATATATATATATATATATATATATATATATATATAAATTTATAATCATTAGTTTGTAATGACGAAAGCCACATCCTAAATGCTTATGAATTTCAGTTCTGATTTACGTTAATATCACGAAGTTCGATTCGCAAGACTGAATTGAAATTAATCGGCTTCGTTCTGGTTACAATAACTGATTGCATTGAATGACAGTAAAGCTGATATAAGAATGTCTCCAAATTATCTTCATTGTTGATGATGACCATAACTTAAAAATGTTTTTAACTCTTATGTTATTCCACGTGGCCAAGAGAGAGAGAGAGAGAGAGAGAGAGAGAGAGAGACTTCAGACTTTTATGACTGAGAGCAGGGATTCGCCCATTTCTGTACTTGGTGGAAACAGAATTAAGGCAAGGAGAGAGAGAGAGAGAGAGAGAGAGAGAGAGAGAGAGAGAGAGAGAGAGAGAGAGAGAAACTCATGAATCACAATAGAGGTTCGTCCAGTTTCTGTACATTGTGGAAACAGAATTAAAGCAAGAGAAGAGAGAGAGAGAGAGAGAGAGAGAGAGAAACTCAAGAATCACAACAAGAATTCATCTAGTTTCTGTACATGATGGAGAAAACATTGAGGCAAGTAGAGAGAGAGAGAGAGAGAGAGAGAGAGAGAGAGAGAGAGAGAGAGAGAGAGAGAGAGAGAGAGAGTTCCATAACACAACAGCCATATCCACTCCATTGTCTTGGACCATTTCTAGCAAGCCAAAGACCATCCAGTTAGAACCAATTCATTGGGCCCAGCAGGACGATTCCATTATCAGTATTTGCTCAGGGCCACAAACCACCCTGGTATTTCCTTCCCGTGTCGCTCTGCAATACAGATTTCCGTTTTTCAAATCCGTTGGAAAGAAATGTGAGGCAAAATTCTTTGCCTTCTTTTTCCCACACTCGAGTCGTGTTTTCTCTCTCTCTCTCTCTCTCTCTCTCTCTCTCTCTCTCTCTTTTGAATTCTCGGCTGAAAGCAGAATATGGATCGTTCTTCCCCCCCCCCCCTCTGAAAAAATATTAATATTTTTCGTTTTCGGTTTCAAGGTCTTAAAGCATTGATGATGGCGACGAGTGACGCCAGTTTTAAGCCACGAATCAATCAATGGACGGTGAGGAAAGGTAATGGGAATTGGTTTGGGTAATGAAAAGTGGAATGTGGGAATTCTGGTCAGGGGAATCATCGAATGAAATGGAATTTTAACCATACGGGTAACTAGATGGCTGAGAGGGAAGTGTTGTGTACATAAATCTTAATGTATATACTGAAATACGAATACTCTTGCACAAACACATACACACAAACAATATGTATATATAAATACAAACATATATATATATATATTATGTATGTGTATATATATGTATATGTATTTATATATGTATGTATGTATATATTAAATATATATATATATATGTATATATATATATATATATATATATATATATATATATATATATATATATATATATATATATATATATATATTAAGCTTGTCGTAAATAATTCCTTTCGAGATATATACCATTTTATCAGAAAATCGTGATTATTCCCCAAAACTATGAATAAAGACAATAATGTTTAATACCTGAAAAACATGTATAATTTGGTCAAATCGTCTTATGTATACATCGCAGTAAAATCACAATAATCGACAAAACAGAAAAACCAACTAATTTTTCTTCGCCCCCCCCAAAAAAAAATTAAAATAAAAAAAAAAACTTCACGTCATGAAAAATAACATTTTCGTCGTTTTAGCAAATTGGACCCCGTCTCTCCTCCACCTTGTTTTGCGAAGTTTTCTCGATAATGATATATTATTTTTTTAGAAACTATTTTCTGGAATATGAAAACCCGTTTTTAATGACCTCGAGTATTCATTGTCATTAAGAATAATAATATTTGTGTTGGGTTCTGCCGTGAGGCCTCAGTATTCCTGTATCTCGTGATATTATGAAATCCTTTTCTATATTTTTATATATATATATTTTTTCATATTTCTAAATGCTTTCTATATATTTTTCTATACTTTTCAGAATACTTTCTTTATCTCTTATGTTTTTATATACATATTTTAATATTTATATTTTTTATATATAATTTTATATTTTTCTGAATATTTTTCTTTACTCATCTCGTAAAATAAGTCATTATCAGTTCAGACAATAAATATTTCTGCTAATATCTGCTAAGATCTGCATTAATAATATTCAGTGTATAATACTGACTATGATATTCAATATAGGTCAGCATTATATTCAATATTATATTGGTTATAATATTTTATATGTAATATACAATATTCATATTTTATTTTTGACCTAAGCAAAAGAGAGAATGGGTTTTTCTGACCATAGTAAAGTATATGTGAATTAAACAATTATATGTATATATATATATATATATATATATATATATATATATATATATATATATATATATATATATATATATATATATATATATATATATATATATATATATATATATACATATATATATATATATACACACACAGTTATAAAGAAGGAGAATGCAATAATCGAACTCGAGGCCAAACACTCAAACACACACATACACACACACATACAGGCTTTTAAACTTAATCAATCTTTCCCTTTGACAAGTGAATTCAATCAATATTTGATTTTTTCCCCCCCAGATTCAATACAGTCATTCTGATTGTCTGATAAAATATTCTCTGTATACTCTGTGATACGGGATTTCGGCACTGGACCTTAATTATGCATTACAATGGTAGTTAGATAATGCACGGAAAAAAAATTTTGATGACGGAGGTGAAATAGAATTTTTTTTTTTTTAGGTGAAATTTGCCATATTTCTTGAAGCTTGGATGATTCTTAAAAAGATTATGGATAAGAAATCGTTTGAGGCGGTGAATATATATATATTATATATATATATATATATATATATATATATATATATATATATATATATATATATATATATGTATATATATGTATAGTATATATAAATAAATTTCTGACTCATCAGGATCGAACCCAGGTTTTTTCAATTGAAAGGCAAGGGTGCTGCCCACTAGGCCATGCAATTGAAAGACCTGGCTTCTGATCCTGATGTGAGTCAGAAATTTATTTCTGTTCCACACGTGATTGTGTGTTGATTATTTCTATATAGTGTATATATATGTATGTGTATATATATATATATATATATATATATATATATATATATATATATATATATATACATATATATATATACACGGTCATTTGTAGAGGAACGCAAGCACCGTATTGTTTCTCGTTCACACAAACGCAAAAACATCAACCAGCACATGAAATCCCGCACGAAAAAAAGAAAACAAAAATTTTTAACCTCCACCAAAAAAGTGTAAAAGAGAGAGAGAGAGAGAGAGAGAGAGAGAGAGAGAGAGAGAGAGATTATCATAGATTTTCCTCCGCTGATTAAAACTGTTGCCTCAAATCGAGGACCAGTGACGCTTTGATCGTCGGGTCCCTTCTTCTCCCATCTCTCGCCATTATCTTATTTTATTTATATATTCATCTATTTATTCATTCATTCATTCATTTATTTATTCATTCATTCACTTATTTATTCCGCGCATAAAAGAACCGGTTAGAGGAACTCACGTACACGCATTTATCACGATCTACGTCGCCTTTGTGCTGATGGAAAAAAAAGGGATTATGAAATGGACCTGAAATATAAATACATACTCTCCTGCGCACTCCTTTCGTAAGGGGGGCGGGGGCGGGGGTCGGGGTGTGGGGTACAGGAAGCCATTTGGAGGATTAGGAGGGCGGGCGCAAGCATAAAAGATATTTACATTCGATGTGAAAATATATATATGCAAAAAAAATATAGATTCACGAGCCATTTACAGAACATTGATCAGAACAATTTCAGCCTCTACGCTGGAGATTTGGTTAAAGTTCGAATGTCTCTATGAACGGGGGAATATGAATATTTCACCCCTCCCTCTCCCGCTTTCCCTCTCTTTCTCACCCCTCCCCCTCCCCTACCCCTTTCCCTACACCTCCATGCAAAATAGGCGTGGTCCGGACACTGTTATTTTTGGACATCCAGATTTTTTAAACATTTCGCGTTCACCTTTCCTATATAAATCAAAAAATAAAAATAAATATAAATATAAATATATAAATATAAATACATCTATGTATATGTATATATATACATATATGCATTACTCTACCCAGAATCACTTTAATCCAGCCGGGATTCCAGAGTGGGAATCCTGGAACCACACCTTGCCGAATGCGCTGGAGAAAAAAAATATCGTCGAGAGTTTGTTTTCTTTTTTTTTTATTTCTCTGAATAGTATGGTTCTGTATACTCTCTCTCTCTCTCTCTCTCTCTCTCTCTCTCTCTCTCTCTCTCTCTCTATATATATATATATATATATATATATATATATATATATATATATATATATATATATATATATATTTACTTGTATATGTATGAATTTTTATCCATATCAAATATCAATATACACAGAGATATAGTACACAGACCAAAAAAACCTCAACCAACACTTCAACAAAACTAACCCCTAAACAACCCATCCCCCCCTCCCCTATTCCTCCCCTCCGCCCCACAAAAAAACAGAAAAACAAAAGAACCTCCATCTTCTTCCTCCTCCTCCAGGATGTTTTTTTTTTTTTTTTTTTTGCCAACCTGTTGCCACCAGTCGTCATAACCTTTGAGAAATGCCTTCTGGGTATCTTTCGAGTGGCCCATTGATCACAGGCGCCAGGGGCGCCTATTCCATTCTCCCGGTATATCATTACAGAGAGAGAGAGAGAGAGAGAGAGAGAGAGGAGAGAGAGAGAGAGAGAAGAGGGAGTACGGGAGCAAGGAGAGAGAGAGAGAGAGAGAGAGAGAGAGAGAGAGAGAGAGAGAGAGAGAGAGAGATAGAGAGAGAGAGAGAGAGAGAGAGAGAGAGAGAAAGGTGGTGGACAGGGAGAGAGAAAAAACAGAGAGAAAGTGAGAGAGGTAGTAGATAGGAAGAGAGAGAGAGAGAGAAACAGAAAGAGAAAGTGAGAGAGACGGTGGAAAGAGAGAGAGAGAGAGAGAGAGAGAGAGAGAGAGAGAGAGACTGTGTGATTGTTTTTTGATAGGAGAACTGAACTGCAGATAATAAATGCAAAAAAAGGTAGAATTTTCTACCGTGATTATAGTCTAAAAATATAATAGTAATAATGTAATTTATGAATTACATTATCTTCCATATTGACAAGGTCTAATTTAATGTCCATATTTGATAAACTCCGTCTTATTTCTTCGTTAACTGTTCCCATAATTCACGGAAGCAAACCACTTTTTTGTTGCAAATGACGAGGCCACATGAGTCCCTCTTCCCAAGAAGATCTCTCAGTTCAAAGCCTTCCAGTTTTTTCATTTAGGACCTCCTTTAAAGTATCTCTCTCTCTCTCTCTCTCTCTCTCTCTCTCTCTCTCTCTCTCTCTCTCTTTACATACATCCATCCACTCGCAAGCGGATTACTCTCTCTCTCTCTCCATTCACTAACAACCCCTTCTCCTCTCATTCTACTTAGCTCTCGCCTAATGCTGTTATTCCGGACATGAACGCCATCTTTGAAGAGGAGATGTTTAACCTTTTCATCTCTGGGATTATTCAGAGGGAAAGATTCTTTCCTGTCCCTTAATCCGGCGCAGGAACAGCGGGATTGGCAAATTTGCATTTATTAGTGTCTTCTTGGGGAGTTTTGGTGGTTGGGGGGGGGTGGGGAAATGTATATTGTAAGTTATATTATATATGAATTATGATATTTGAAATTTGAATTTATTACTACCTTCTTTGGGGAGGTTGGGTGGATGGATTTATGTAAGTTGTATATATATTATATGAATTATGATATTTGTCAGAAGATGGTTAATTATGTTCATTTCTGAACTGCCTGAAGTCTCAGGCAGATGGCGAAATGCACTTAGGGACATTTGAACCCCAGGGGCTAGTACTAAACACGGCTAAACAGTGACTCAACTGTAATGTTCCGCCGTGTTTAGTACTAGCCCCTGGGGAATCAGCTGTCCCTAAGTGCATTTCGCTATCTGCCTGAAAGGCAGTTCGCTAAATGCCTGGTTTCGCCACCTGCCTGTAACATATATACATGTGCGTGTGTATGTGTATGTGTATGTTTGTGTATATGTGTAAGTTCCTAAGGGAATTTTCTTAACACATATATACATTATTCGAACAAAAGAAAACTGATTTTTCCTTCTCCGGAAAGGCAACCACCCAACCACACAATTCTCAGCTCTGACGAAAATGGCTTTGCGACCAATTTATTAAGAGATTAAGGTATTTTTTAAAACCCCCTCCCCCCAAAAAAAAAATCACACACACACACACACACGCACGCGCGCGCGCACGCACACAGAGAGACGAAGAAGAGCAAGGCAACGGGAAAATAAAAAAAAAAGAAAGTTATATTTTACAGTGGAATCCAGATATTTCCCCGTTTGAAATATGCCCGGACAAGAAATCCTTTTCCATTCGTTACGGAGGAAGAATGATTTGTAGCAAACGGCTCCTGAAGATTGCTGTGACGTTCATTTGTCTTTCATTTGTCTTTCATTTCTCTTTCATTCGTTTCAGAGGAAAAGATTGACGATGGGAAACGTGGAATGATTTTTCGGTTGAATTTTCACTTTGATTTCGACAGGTGTGGATGCTGTAATAAGGTGTAATAGGTATACAGGTATATAGGTATATATATATATATACATATGTATATGTATATATATACATATACATATGTATGTATGTGTGTGTGTGTATTCATTTATACAGACAATGCACTCCAGCCTCATATGTAAACCCGATGAATATCATAAAATACCATCTATTTATTACTTAAATATCTCCTCTTCCTATGCACAGTGACAAAAGCTTCAAAATGATTTCCGGTAGAAGAAAAATGTATGTATATATATATATATATATATATATATATATATATATATATATATATATATAAATGTAATAAAGACTATAAAAAACAAAAGTGGCCCACATGCAAATAACCCCTCCCCCAAAAAAAATTGGGGGTCATGAATAAATTTAAAAACAAACAAAAAGATAAATAAAAATAAAAGGGACCGAAAGCTTTCGTTGTCGAGTATTTATATCTATATGGACTTATTTTCATTTGCGGGAATGTCACTGACCAAAGCTTTTTCCATTTTGCCAAATGGGGGGCGGCGCGCATTCTATTGGTAGCTTTGTTACCGTTTCAAATACCTTTGGCATTTAAGCAGTTTTTGTGTTGGGTGGGGGAGAAGGGAGGGGGAGAGGGGGGAGAGGGCCATAAACGCTTTTAACCGGATCCATTAAGCCTGGTCTCTGATTAAACACATAGAGTTGGAACATAAAGCTGCCCTTTTACTAAATGCCCACCACACGTCATCAGCGATATGTATATATATACCCAAAAGCCAGTGAGGATTGGAGTTCAGGCGGGGTGTGGACAGAATGGGACCTGGAAAAAGGATTGTATATTTATATATATATATATATATATATATATATATATATATATATATATATATATATATATATATATATATATATATATATATATATATATAATATAGAGAGAGAGAGAGAGAGAGAGAGAGAGAGAGAGAGAGAGAGAGAGAGAGAGAGAGAGAACTCATTGCATGTTGGCCTCTAATGGCCTAGATTTCATGAATATGACCATTAGATTTCAAACGCATCACGCAAAAAAAATGAATATAGAAATAAATAAATATAGCAAAACAGCATCTGACTTCACGCTGTCTGTCAGATTAGACAGACTAAATATTTTTTTCCATTTCAGTCAGAGTAATGTGCATCTGAATCTGACAGATTCAGATTTAACGGTTGGGTCAGTTTCACCTCATCAAGGGACGTATTTATGCTTGGAGTCATATTTTCTTTAATTCCCCAACTCGGAATGATTCAATTTTCCTATATTTTAACAGCAAGTTGCCCGTAGGAGTGTAGTGCTATCAGTGCGCCTCATGCGGTGCACTGTAGGCATTGCTTGAGGTTCTTTGCAGCGTGCCTTCGGCCCCCTTCGTTCCTTTTACTGTGCCTCCTTTCATATTCTCTTTCTTCCACCTTACTTTCCTCAACTCTCTCCTAACAATTGATTCATAGTGCAACTGCAAAAGATTTTCCTTCTGTTACACCTTTCAAACATTTTCACAGTCAATTTCCGCTTCAGCGTTGAATGACCGCATAGGTCCCAATGCTTGGCCTTTGGCCTAATTTCTATATCCAATTCAATTCGATAGTTGTTGATAATTTTCCCTTAATTTTTCGTGAAGGATTGGCTTGACTTGTTAGTTTTCTGCAAAGAAAATGATTGTGCCGGCTTTGTCTGTCCGTCCGCACATTTTTTCTGTCCGCCCTCAGATCTTAAAACTGTTGAGGTTAGAGGCTGCAAATTGGTATGTTGATCATCCACCCCAATCATCAAACATACCAAATTGCAGCCTCTAGCCTTAGTAGTTTTTATTTTATCTAAGGTTAAAGTTAGCCATAATCATGCGTTTGGCAAATTTAGGCAGGCCACCACCGACCCGTAGTTAAAGTTTCATGGGCCGCGGCTCATACAGCATTATACCTAGACCACCGAAAGATGGATTTATTTTCGGTGGCCTTGATTATGTACGATGTACAGAAAACTCGATTGCGCCTGAGAAACTTCGATTTTTTACTTGTTTTATAAGATCAAACATCTAATTAAATAATTGTTTTCATTTTTATTAATTTTTTTTGCAATGTAATTATCGTGACCTCTGGTTATATTGTAAGAACACCGCCACTCATTTGTCTATCAAGGTCACTAAAAGGGGAAAATGCTCTTAGTGGAATTTTAAGCATTATGAAGATATTATTTCAAAAAATATTTTACCGGAAGAGTGGGTAGCACTCTTTAACAAAATTCTCAGGAATTAAAATGTATTTCTTTTTGAAACGAGGCCAAGGACATCTTTTTCTGAAAGTGGTTGTTCTATAACAAAAAAAGGAAGGATTATATAAATGTATCCTTCACTGTAGTAGGATATCAAGAGTCCTAAGAAGGAATAGGTATGATTAAAGTATTTTTTGAAAAGGAGATAAGGTATATTACAAATTATTTTTACGTCCACAAGAAAAAAAATGTAAGCATTATTTAACAAATAAAAACCACTCGGGAATTTACAATATAAAAAAATAGTTTTATATTAATTATTTTTATATCCCCAAGAAAAAAAATGGTAGGCATTATTTAATAAATGGGAAGCTCAGTATTAAAAAGTCAGAATTTAAAATATAAAAAAAAAAGCAGTTTTATATCACTTATTTTTAAATCCTCAAGAAAAAAAGGTGAATATTTAACCATTTAAAAACTTGGTAATTTAGAATCTGGTGGAAATCAGTTCTATATCGCAAAAGAAGGAAAATGAAGTCACATTCCAATTGGAACTGATTTTATTTGTAGGGGAAAAAGATGAAAATAAAATACTATTTTACAAATAAAAAACCTTAGGATTAAAATATAGTAAATTGCTAAAAAAATGATTTTTTAAGACAGCTCTATACCACAGAACAAAAACTGTAACAGTTTGTGAAAGAGAGGAAAATAATATATTAAAAAATGGTGAAAACACCACTTTTTCGTGAATATTAATATATATATATATATATATATATATATATATATATATATATATATATATATATATATATATATATATATATATCATATATTATAATTCTACACAAATTCTCACAGTTCTCTCTCTCTCTCTCTCTCTCTCTCTCTCTCTCTCTCTCTCTCTCTCCCCATTCCATCATCTTTAAATATCATATACGTATAAAAAAAAACATTTATTCCTCTTTATTCTAATACAAAACACATCCCCTTTAAAGCGACGCAACAATGAAGTTCCGATGAAAAGAGGGGCGAATTTTCCGCGCATGCGCCTTCCCCCCATCGGATATTTCTACGGAGAATATTATGTCGATGTTCCGATGTTGTAATAAAGGTGATATCGCGATGTTGTCACGTATAGGCGCGCGGGAAATACTTTTCCCGGTTGTACTAGGTCGTTGGGGGGGGGCAGGGGCGGGGGCTGGCGGCGGCGAGGGGGCGGTGGGGGAATAGTATTCAGAGCGTGAGAACAGTAGTACTTGTGTGAAGTATTTATTTTTTTGTGAAGTATTTTTTTTTTATATTTTTTTTTTTGTTGATGGGATTTTTATATATATGAAAATGGAGCCTTGCGTAATATTGTACAGTCGTGAAATGTCCTGATGGAGTGATTGACTGGTTACATAATAGTACAGACGTACTGTAGAAAAGGCAATTATGTATATATATAATATATATATTTATAAATATATACAATATATATATATATATAAATATATATGTATATATGTGTATATATAATATATATGTATATATATATTTATATATATATATATATATATATATATATATATATATATATATATATATATATACATATATATACATATACATACATGTATACATATACATATATATGCATACATACATACAATATTAAGAATAATCCTAGAACCTGAAAGTACCGACAATAAACATGAGAGGCCTTCCATTTATGAAGTGGAATCAACGTAATCAATAATTCCTTAATGAACAGAGCTTAAACGGATAAAGAGCCTATTTAATTATAAAAAGATATATTTCTATTTTATGATATTGTAATGTTTAAATAATTCCAGCCCTGATTTATTGATAGGATTACGGGCATTAGAGGAAAAATTAATTTGATATATTTTATTAAGTTTTTTTTAATCCGATTTTCTGTTATTTTATGGTGAAATGGCTGAACTGAACTGAATATTATTCAGTGGCACAGACGGGGCCGCGGCTGAGTGGTAAGTCGTTTCATTGGCTTTCCCTTGGTCCCTACATCACTCCAGGACTACAGCTCGTCAGTCAGCCTAGTCGTGAAGCTTTCAGCCACGGCCCGGTGGTAGCCTATCTTATATTGTTGTCAGATGCACGGTCGTGACTAATTTAAACTTAAATAAAAACAACTGGGGCTTGAGGGCTGCAATTTGGTATGTTTGATGATTGGAGGGTGGGTGATCAACATACCAATTTGCAGCCCTCTAGCCTCAGTAGATTTTAAGATCTGAGGGCGGACAGAAAAAGTGCGGACAGAAAAAAGTGCTGACAGAAAAAGTGTGTACAGAAAAAAGTGGGGACGGAAAAAAGTGCGGACAGAAAAAGTACGGACAGAAAAAGCGCGGACAGAAAAAAGTGCGGACAAAAAAAGTGTGGACAGAAAAAGTGCTGGCAGAAGAAATGTGGACAGAAAAATGTGGACAGAAAAAGTGCGGACAGAAAATAGTGCGGACAAGAAAAAGTGCGGACAGAAAATAGTGCGGACAGAAAATAGTGCGGACAAGAAAAAGTGCGGATAGAAAAAAGTACGGACAGAAGAAAGTATGGACAGAAAAGTGCGGACAAGAAAAAGTGCGGACAGAAAAAGTACGGACAGAAAAAGTACGGACAAGAAAAAGTACGGACAAGAAAAAGTACGGACAGAAAAGGTACGTGCAGAAAAAAGTACGGACAGGAAAAAGTACGGACAGGAAAAAGTGCGTACAGAAAAGAGTACGGACAGAAAAAAGTGCTGCCAGAAAAAGTATTGACGGGCAGACAAAGCCGGCACACTAATTTTCTTCTACGAAAAACTAAAACTATCAGTCACATCTCAGAGATTTATATTCCCCACCGTAATCCACAAACAAAACGCTCTATTTGCCTTCGCAAACTCTCGCCAGTAAATAGATGAATAACTTCACGACTTATATCAGTGATTATTCGCGTGTCTGTAGAGGGGGGAATCTTTCTGTCTGGCGAAGGGTTAATGTGATGGAAATATATTGTGGTGGGGAAGGGAATGTCATAGATATTCTCTATTTTTTTGTGTGTGTATATTGCGACGAGATTGTGGTTCGTGCATTTTAAAATGCAGAAAAAGGAATCATTTCACTGACATCTTTATTCGTATCCTGAGGTGAATTATATGGACGAAGTAAATAAAATGTAAATGAAACTAGTTGGATTTATATACGTTTGGTCCCAAAAGAGATGTGCAGTTCTGTGAGGTTTATCTTAAAATGATTTGTTTTATCTTGAAAGGTTAATAATTTAACAAAATAATAAAAAAAGAAACTTGCATTCCAGAATAATTTTAAACAAGTAAAAGATGCGCCGAAGTATCTTCTTCCCAATCAAGTTTTCTGTACGGCAGCTACAACGTATAATCAAGGCTACCGAAAATAGATCTATATTTCGGTGGTCTCGGTATAATGTTGTATGAGCCGCGGCCCATGGAATAACCACTGTGAGGTGGTGGCCTATCCTATACCATTGCCAGAAGCACGATTATGGCTAATTTTAACCTTAAATAAAACAAAATTTACTGAGGCTAGAGGGCTGCAATTTGGCATGTTTGATGACTGGAGGGTGGATGATCAACATACCAATTTGCAGCCCTCTAGCCTCAGTAGTTTTTAGGATCTGAGGGTGGACAGAAAATTGCGGACAGAAAAAAGTGCGGACAAAAAAAGTGAGGACAGAAAAAGTGCGGACAGAAAAAAGTGAGGACGGACAGACAAGTAGCCATCTCTATAACAGTTTTCTTTTCCAGAAAACTAAAAAAAAAAACAGAAAATCACGACCTTTCAACTCTCGAGAAGTAAGAAGAATATAACAGCAACAAAAACAGCAGCAACCAAAGGAACAGCAGTAACAGCAACAGCAACAGCAGCAGCAGCAGCAGGAGCTCTCGGCGGACGCCATCAACCCGTCTCAAAATCCAATTCTTGTAGGCAGGAGTTAATGCAGCGTGAACGCGAGTTGGCTGCTCTGGGGAACTGCAGAGTCTAGCTTACGTTCACAATAAGTGGACACACACTCTCACTCTCTCATCCCCCCGCCCCCCGCTTCCCCCAGCCGCTGGATCCCTCCCTTCCCTCCCTCCATCCACCTGGGGGATGTTCGTTTCCTCCAAGCCACCTCGGGGATGGTCCCTTTCTCCCTCTCACCTGGGGGATGGTCCTTTCTTCCAAGCCACCTCGGGGATGGTCCCTCTCTCCCTCTCACCTGGGGATGTCCTCCTCCCTCCCTCTCACCAGGGGGACTTCTCTCCCTCCCTCCGTCCACCTGGGTGATGGTCCCTTTCTCCCTCTCACCTCGGGGATGGTCCCTTTCTCCCTTTCACCTGGGGGATGTCCCCCTCACTCCCTTCCTCCCACCTCGGGGATGGTCCCTTTCCCCATCCTCGCCTGGGGGATTTCCCATCCCTCCCTCTCGCCTGGGGGACGTTCCTCCCTCCTTCCCTCCCACCTGGGGAATGTCCCCCTCACTCCCTCTCACCTGGGGGACTTCCCTCCCTCCCTCCATCCACCTGGGGGATGGTCCCTTCCTCCCTTCCACCTCGGGGATGGTCCCTTTCTCCCTCCTTCTCACCTGGGGGATGTCTCTCTCTCTCCCTCCCTCCCTCTCGCCTGGGGGATGGTCCCTTTCCCCCCTCCTCACCTGGGGGACTTTCCATCCCTCCCTCTCGCCTGGGGGATGGTCCCTCCCTCCTTCCCTCCCACCGTGGGGATGGTCCCTTTCTCCTTCTCACCTGAGGGATGTCCCCCTCTCTCCCTCTCACCTGGGGAATGGTCCCTCCCTCCTTCCATTCCAACGTGGGATGGACCTGGGGACTTTCCATCCCTCCCTCTCGCCTGGGGGATGTTCCCTCCCTCCCTTCCTCCCTCCCACATGGGGGACCTCCCTCAGGCCACCAGCAGACTATTGGTTCTCCATAATACTCTTATTTCCCATTTCATGGAGATTAAATTTGGAGAATAAATTGAGGTTGGGTGTAACTAAGTACTTAGGATGCTGGTTAAAATCATTGTTATATATATATATAAATATGTATGTATATATATATACAATGTGTATATCTATATATACATATATACATATTTGTATATATGTATGTATAAAACCAGGATTAGCCATTATTTCACTGGTCAGATACAACGGAAATAGGGGTCTTTAGATCCTAAACTCTCTCTCTCTCTCTCTCTCTCTCTCTCTCTCTCTCTCTCTCTCTCTCTCTCTCTTTCACATATATAGAATTCACATCTTTTTTTTTATCCGTGAAAAATTCACACTCTCCCTCTCAGTTTTCCCACCTCGATAACCTCCAGAGCTTCATTTATCCCGATTCTCTCTCTCTCTCTCTCTCTCTCTCTCTCTCTCTCTCTCTCTCAGAGCTCATGTGCGTGCTCTATCTTAGCTTAATCTTTCCTCATCCTTTCCCAGACGATCTTTCCTTCTTCTTCTTTCTTTTTCCTTCGTCAATTTACATTTTTCGGTTGTACGTTCGCCTTTCTTATCTTACCTTTTTCCCTTATACTGTTTTTAGTCTGTGTCGCTTAATTTCTCGGGAGGAGGTGTCGGGATGAACGAGGGGGCGGAAACTCGCGAATTCACCAGAGAATTTTGTGTGTTTAATCCTTCGTTAATTAGGTCAAAAATTTTCTGCGAACTTGGAGGAAATGAGTCCAGGATGAGCATCCTGTGGGAATGGAAACTTGAAGGTGGGAGGGGTGTTTGGGATGGGAAGGGGTGGAAGTGTAGTGGCAAAGGAAACTTGATAGTTGATGGGGGTGGGAAGAAGAGTTTTTATAATGGCTAAGAAAACTTCATAGAGGCTGGGGCTGGGAATAGGTTGCCTATATTGGCAAGGAAACTTGGAGGGTGGAGATGGGAAGAAGAGTATTTATAATGGCTAAGACAACTTGATACAGGCTTGGGATGGGAATAGGTTTCTGCAATGACAAAGGAAACTTGATAAGTATGGGGATGGGAATAGGTTGCCTATATTGGCAAAGGAAACTTGCTAGAGGATGAGGATGGGAAGAAAAGTTTTTATAATGGCTAAGAAAACTTGATAGAGGCTGGGGCTGAGAATAGGTTATCTCCAATGACAAAGGAAACTTGACAGAGTATGGGGATGGGAAGAAGAGTGTTTGTAATGGCAAAGGAAACGTGATAGAGGCTGGGGATGGGAATAGGTTGCCCATATTGGCAAAGGAAACGTGATAGGGGATGGGGATGGAAATAGGTTGCCTATATTGGCAAAGGAAACTTGATAGAGGGTGGGGATGGGAAGGAGAATATTTATAATTGCAAAGAAAACTTGATAGAGGCTTAGGATGGGAACAGGTTATCTGCAATGACAAAGGAAACTTGACAGAGTATGGGGATGGGAAGAAGAGTATTTATAATGGCATAGGAAACTTGATAGAGGATGGGGATGGGAATAGCTTGCCTATATTGGCAAAGGAAACTTGATAGAGGATGGGACAGGAAGAAGTTAAATGTAATGGCAAAGGAAACTTGATAGAGGATGGGAATGGGAAGACGAGTGTTTGTAATAACATAGAAAACTTGATAGAGGCTTGGGATGGGAATAGGTTATCTGCAATGACAAAGGAAACTTGATAGAGGATGGGAATGGGAAGAAGAGTATTTATAATGACAAAGAAAACTTGATAGAGGATGGGGATGGGAATAGGTTGCCTATATTGGCAAAGGAAACTTGATAGAGTATGGGGATAGGAAGAAGAGTATTTATAATGGCAAAGGAAACTTGACAGAGGATGGAGATGAGAAGAAGACTATTTATAATGGCAAAGAAAACTTGATAGAGGCTGGGGATGGTCAGAATTTATCTGCAATGACGTAGGAAACTTGACAGACTAGGTATTAAAACATATCACCATACGTTCTCATTGCTAACCTCTCAGTTTTATCACCTGCATTTCTTATTGTCACTCTCGAAAGCCACGAAAATCGCCATACAATTTCCAGCCTTTCAATCAATCAATCAATGACATAAGTCACATTCGGTGCACTGTCATTTGAAAAATCGCAAAGAAAACCATTTTTGGGGCCCCGTTTCAAATTGCAATATATCTCTAATTTGATTCACAGGTTAATTCCACAGTATAATGAGATCCACATTGGCTTCCATTATGCTCAATGGATCTACGTATTATGGCTAAACAGGAGAATAATGAGTTACTGTATTTTCATGCCGGTGAATTGCTATTGCCTTGTTTACTGGGTACACATATTTCAATCGAAGGAAGGCGCGAGTGTTGGGCAGGAATGCGCTGTAAATATACGCGTAGGATTTTAGTGAATATTTAATGAAGGGATTACACAAAGAAAGTACTCTGAGGTATGTCAAATTCTTCAAACGCATTAATATTAAATTAGATAAGAATATAAAATTCAGTGTATTTCATGGTTTAATATACTTCATGGTGTTAAAAAATTAATATATATATATATATATTTCACGTTGTTCGTTCAGTACTTTGAAAATATCACACGAGAGGCAAATTTTGATAGAATTTTTAGTGAAGAAATTAATTATATTCTTAAAAAGATAATCTCTATGTATTTTTGAATTTTGCTTTCTCAGATTTTTTATTTGATTCTTCGGGTAAATGAAGTACATAAAAAAAATTCCCATCATATTGCAAAAAGCTTAATATGACATATACTATTCATTACAAATATCATAATATTCATTACATTTATATAATGTATAATATTCATTATACTTATTTGATATATAATATTCAATATATATATATATATATAAAATATTCATAACATTTATTTATAATATTTTAATATTCATTACACTTATATGATGTATAATATTTATTACACTTATATGATATATACTATTCATTACAATTATATGATACACAATATTCATTACACTTATGTATAATATTCATTACCCTTTATATATAATATTAATTACATTTATATCATCATACATAATATTCATTATATTATATGATATATATAATATTCATTACACTTATATGAAATATAATATTCATTACGTTTATAATAAATATTCATTGCATTTATATAATATATAATATTAATTACACTTATATGAGATATAATATTCAATAGACCTGTAAGATATATATAACATTTATACCACACTCCCACCCCAAAACGATCAACCCTCTAGTACATTTAGGTACGATTTCCCCCGTAAACAGAGAATCACAAATTCCTGCCCACGAAATAGACTAACTTATTATCCCTCCGTTCGACCATAGGGCGGTAAATCCATTACAGCGTAATGGGAGCCAATATAGAGCTCATTATCCTGTGTAATTAACCCATGGATCAAATCAGAAATGTAACGCCAATGAAAACGGAAGCTAAACCGTGTTATCGCCATGAATTTTTTTTTTTTTTTTTTTAGTGCTAAATGCGACCTTGGGAGAGTTTGGAGTTTGGGGTTGGTGTGACAACAGGGTAGTTATACTGACGGATGTACTTGTGATAGGCCTGTATTACATTGTTTGAAATGGGTGTTTAATATGTGTATTATATTGTATGTGACACGAATTTTATCACAAATGTTTGGTGTATTTTTTTATAAACCAACATAATGTAGATAAACCTGTTTAGGTAGGTTTTAGGCTTTTATATATATATATATATATATATATATATATATATATATATATATATATAATATATATATATATATATATATATATATATAAATATATATATATATATATATATATATATATATATATATATTATATATATATTCATATATATAAAAACACGAATGTCCTAAAAATATTTGATGTAATTTGACATCACAATATGATATATACATGTTTATGTAGTCTTTAGTGAATCTATATTCTGAAACCATCCATTACCTTCTGATTTATCTCCTCAAAAAGCTAATTATGGAAAGTATTTGTCAAAATCATTTTCTAATTTCTTTATGGAAATCTCTTCAGGATTTATTTATTTATTTATTTTGGCTTATCAATGGCTGGTCAATGGCTGGTTATACCACACCAAAGCATTACACTTTGAATTGTCATCTCAATTCATCTCTTCCCTTCTCTCTCTACTTTCTGTCAAGTTTCCTTTGTCACTAAACATTCAGTTTTCTTATCCACATATTCCTTAAAGTTTCCTTGACACTATATGTTTACGTCTTCCCATCCACATTCTCTGTCAAGTTTTCACTACCACATATTTCTACCCATTTCCATCCACTGTCAAGTTTCCTTTGTCAATGCACATTCATTTTTTTCAGATGCTCATACTTTTGTCAAGTTTCCATTGCCATTACTTATTAAGTTCTTCCCGTCCTGTATCTTTGTCAAGTTTCCACTTTCACCTCATATTCACATTCCCCTTCTTCGTCCTCTGTCAAGTTTCCTCTTTCACAACCTATTCACAATTTCCCTTCTTCGTCCTCTGTCAAGTTTCCATTTTCACCACATATTCACATCTTCCTGTCCTCTCTCTTTATTAAGTTTCCATTTTCACCACATATTCACATCTTCCTTCTTCGTCCTCTATCAAGTTTCCACTGTCACATATTCACATCTTCTCCCCTTCGTCCTCTATCAAGTTTCCACTTTCACAACCTATTCACATCTTCCCTTCTTCGATCTTTATCAAGTTTCCATTTTCACCACATATTCACATCATCCCTTCTTCGTCTTCTATCAAGCTTCCACTTTCACCACATATTCACATCTCCCTTCTTCACCCTCTATCAAGTTTCCACTTTCACGTATTCACATCTTCCCATCTTCACCTTCTATCAAGTTTCCACTGTAACCACATATTCACATCTCCCTTCTTCACCCTCTATCAAGTTTCCACTGTCACATATTCACATCATCCCTTCTTCGTCTTCTATCAAGCTTCCATTTTCACCACATATTCACATCTTCTTCACCCTCTATCAAGTTTCTCACGTATTCACATCTTCCATCTTCACCTATCAAGTTTCCACTTTCACCACAAATTCACATCTCCCTTCTTCACCCTCTATCAAGTTTCCACTTTCACATATTCACATCTTCCCATCTTCACCCTCTATCAAGTTTCCACTTTCACCACATATTCACATCTCCCTTCTTCACCCTCTATCAAGTTTCCACTGTCACATATTCACATCATCCCTTCTTCGTCTTCATCAAGCTTCCACTTTCACCACATATTCACATCTCCCTTCTTCACCCTCTATCAAGTTTCCAGTGTCACGTATTCACATCTTCCCCTCTTCACCCTCTATCAAGTTTCCACTGTCACATATTCACATCTTCCCTTCCTCGTCCTCTGTCAAGCTTTCCATTTGCAACCCAACACTCATCCTTTCTCATCCACCTCCTGATATATCATTTCCAAAGGGTGTTCAGCCGCATTCATCTCCTCATCCAATCTCGAGCAGTAATGAGTGAGAGATTAAAGCCCCCCAAAAGAGTTCAGAGAATTCATGACTCCTTCTCACGATTATTCCAGCGTCTCTCTTCTCGCGAGAAATGAAGCAACTGAAGGATAAGTGGGAGAGGTAAAGGAGGTTGAGAAAGAAGGTGAACTCGAAAGGCTTGAGTTTGGAAATAGGAAAAATAGAAATATGAGAGGATTTGGGAAGTTATGGTAAGGCTGGGTAAATACGTAAACATAGATGAGAGAGAGAGAGAGAGAGAGAGAGAGAGAGAGAGAGAGAGAGAGAGAGAGAGAGAGAGAGAGAGAGAGAGAGAGAGAGATGTCATTTGTGAAAAAGATCTGCACAGTTTGTCCTCTCTCTCTCTCTCTCTCTCTCTCTCTCTCTCTCTCTCTCTATATATATATATATATATATATATATATATATATATAATTATATATATATATATATATATATATATATATATATATATATATATATATATATATATATATATATACATATACACATACACAAAATGTATATACATATATATATATATATATATATATATATATATATATATATATATATATATATATATATATATATATATATATATATATATACATATATAGGTCAGGTATGCAAAGGTAAGCGACGAGCCATCTCTTATTTTATGTAAAATCACTGCCCACATAATCTTGGCAAGCATTTAAAGACCACTACTAACCATTCGATCCTGCTGATACCAAGAACTTCTTACTCCGCTCGACATAGCCTCACAATAACTCCAGACATTCGTGATTATTCTGAAGTCACAGATTTCTTGCTTGCGTACCCTTATGCCTGCTGCATCTGTGCGTTTGTATGGCTGTTTAAATCCATGCCCTAGCATTTAGCTAGTGAATTTACATAAAAAAATACGTAACTCGACGCCTACCTGCGCATACGTGCGCGAAGGCAGGTGAGATCGAGGGAACTGATAATAAAAGCTGTGGGTGTGTACGCTTAGCAGTGAGAGCACGTCTGAGAGGGTCGAAGAGACGCCTTCGTCCAAATGTGTCTCGGGGTTAATAATGAATAGACGCCGAGCCAGAGGCCTCCGATGGGTTGGGAATGAGGCTGGAGAGTTGGTTGTTTGGTTGGTGTGACCTTTGCTTGGGTGAGGTTAGAGGGTGGGGGGCGGCGTTTGCTAGATCAGATCTATGGGGAGGGGAGATTTTATTTCAAAGGTAGTAGGTGTCTTTGCCTGGGAAAATCTAGAGCAGTGGTTCTCAGCCTTTTTCAATGTGTGTACCCCTTTCAAAAAAGCGGTCTGTTCTCGCACCCCCTGAATTGCTGAAATAAAATAATAATAATAATAATAATAATAATAATAATAATAATAATAATAATAGTAATAATAATAATAATAATAATAATAATAATTAATAATAATAATAATAATTGTTATTATTAATACTATCATTATTATCAATCATTTATTTCATTTTATTTTTTTGCAGAAAAAAATAACATGCGTATATAAAACATATTTTGCTTTAATTATTCATAAAGCATCCTGGCACCCCTTACGAACCGGCCTCGCTCCCCCTATGGGTGCGAGCACCCCTAGTTAAGAAGCACTGATCTAGAGGGGACTTTTGGTAGATCTATGAGCAGAGATTTTATTTGAAAGGTAGGTATCCTCGTCCATGGAAGGTCTCGTTTTAGTGAGGCCAGTGACCTACAGAATTGCTTCGTGGGTATTTGTGATTATGGGATGCAGGTTCGATTCTCGCTACCGGACATAAGAACTGCTTCATATATCTTGCACTTGGATCTAAGACTTTGCACTGAACTGCTTCATATTTCTTGCACTTGGGTCTGAGGCCTTGTAGCGACAAGCATATCCAAAAAGTGTGTTAGGAATTCGAGAAGTTAAGGACAGGGCATTGTGGTGAAGAGTGGAAAGTAAATTCTATATATCAATTTGAAGTGAGTTGCTTCACATTTCCTGCACTTGGATCTAAGGCTTTGTAGTGACGAAGGTATCCAAATAGTGGTTAGGAATTCGAGAAGTTAAGAAGAGGACATTGTGGCCATCACAATTATGTACATATTTGGTAAAAATTTTACAGCATATATATATATATATAGATATATATATATATATATATATATATATATATATATATATATATATATACTTTTGAATACTTTTTCAAAATCCTTCGTCTTGGAAACCATCTTCGC
>NC_089770.1:358500-363500 GCF_040412425.1 Macrobrachium rosenbergii
TCTCCCTCTGCGTCAAAATCACAGCAGTGCTAATTCCACGGCTTAAAAGGGAACTTTCTCTTGCTTTCGCTCAGTAGCAAACTTTCACACGCCAAGGGAAAGAGCAACGGCTAATTGCCCCAATTTGGGAGAGGGAAAACTCTCTCTCTCTCTCTCTCTCTCTCTCTCTCTCTCTCTCTCTCTCTCTCTCTCTCTCTCTCTCTCTCTCTCCCGATTAGCAAATGATTTGTTTAAAGTTTCCTACGCCGCATCGGCCTAGTTGGTACGGCCTGGGCGAGTTTGGCAGGGCGCGATGTATTGATACTTTTCGGAAATGGTCTCTGGGCCCTTTGGGGCGGTTATGAATGGTTCTTTTCGTTATTTACTATACTAATTATATTCGTTCATTCATATCGTCATTATAATCGAGAGTATGAATGATTCTGTTCATTGAGCATCGTCGTCATGTTCATTCATATTGTCATTGTAATCATCATTGCCGCAATATATATTTCTCATATGTCATTATTTTATATTCATATCTTCATAATCATCTGTTTATTATACAACCATCATTTTCATATTCATCATATCGTCATCATAATCATCATTTTTGCAATATATATTTTTTATATTATAATTTTCATATTCATTCATAATATCTGCATAATCATCATTAGTGCAGTATATATATTTCTCATACCACCATCTTTTTTATATGCATTCATACCATCATTATAATCATCATTGTGCAATATATTTTCATATATTTCAAGAGATGGTCTTATGCAGATGGTCATATCGTTAGGCATTCCATGGTGGTCACCCATCCAATCTTTGTCCAAAACCAGCTTTGCTTAAACATCTTTCAATCTTTCTATTCCATCTGTTTAAAAGCTTTTATTATTATTATTATTATTATTATTATTATTATTATTATTATTATTATTATTATTATTATTATTATTATTATTATTATTATTATTATTATTATTATTATTCAGAAGATGAACCCTATTCATATGGAACAAGCCTACCACAGGGGTCATTGACTTGAAGTTCGAGAAGCTTCTAGGGAAGTGGTACTCATCAGGAACAGATAGATAATTAAATTAATAAATAGATAAAAAATATATTAATGTACACCAGCATCGTGTCATTCATTCAAGAAATGCTAAAATAAGGCATAAGCCTTATTTCCTCTGATAATTCACCTAACCACAGATTCGGCAGAGGGAAGAAAAAGTTAAAAACGAAAAGAAGGAATATTGGAAGAAAATTCTTCCGAATGCCTCGCATAATCGTCCTCGTGTGTTTTCCCAGGTAAAGGAAAATCGGGGACTCCATTCAGCTTATCAAGGTCCCCTCAGCCTTACCTTTTGCATATTAAACGCCCATTATAACACTCCCCCTTCAGAGGAGGGAGAGAGTTTAAGGGGCGCGGCGTACATCAAAGGGAAATGACGTCCAAGGCTTCCTTGACTGTGGGGAGCTGAAATTAACATTTTCTCCCTCTCTCTTTCCTCCCCACCCATGCTTACGCCCACGTTGCTGCCTCAATCTCTTCCTCTTCCTCCTTCTCCTCTTCCTCCTCCTCCTCTTCCTCCTCTTCCTCCTCCTCTTCCTCCTCCTCCTACAAAAGCAGAAAGCACTGATGTCATCCCTACATGGGTCTAAGACCCACTGCTTATGATATGAACCGTTTCCCACTCTCTCCCACAACGTATAGCCTTTTAGCCACCCACACTTACTCCCACATTACTACTTCCTCTTCCTCCTCCTCCTCCTCCTCTTCTCCTCTTCTTCCTCTTCCTCCTCCTACGCAAGCACTGATGTCATTCCTACATGGGTCTAAGACTCCCCGTAATATTCATACCTCCCACAAGCGTCTAATATGAACACTTTCGTGGCTTTTTTTTGGCGGATTTTTGTACGTTTATAATGAAATTTCATGTCAGATACAAGAGTTTCTCTCTCTCTCTCTCTCTCTCTCTCTCTCTCTCTCTCTCTCTCTCTCTCATACAAAAACAAATAATAACTTTCCCCCGTTGCAAGACACAATTGATTTCAACATTAATATTGTCAGACGCCCCTGTTGAATGGAAATAGAATAAATAGCTGTTTGTTAATCCCCGAGATCCGGGAGTTTTTACTTTTTAATAAGAGCTCTGTAAACCATATAACTATTTGAGTGGCTGAAGATATATATATATATGAATATGGTTCTACAACTAATTCTTATATATTCAGTTATATTCACAACCAATAATAATGAAAAGTTACCATACTAAACTTCTTTATACCCACAGTGGCTCTTCTACTTCAGTACAAAGTGTCACAAACACGAGTCGACAACTTATCGCAAACATATCACAGACAGGTTGTGAACACGTCAGCAACAGTGATTGGAGAAAGAATCTTTGGCGGATGCTGGACAATTGTATGAAGCGATGGTTAGGGCTACCAATTTGTTGTTGATTTGTATCCAACCTGTTTTTGACATGTTTACAATAAGTTGTGGACATGTTTATGACATGTTTCGCTGTATTGTAGACTCATCCTTAAGGACACAAAGCGAGTTTCCTTTTTCGGTTTTTTCTGTATGAAGGCCTACCAATAATTACTAATTATTTGTTGACTTGTGGTCAACCTGTTTTTGACATGTTTACGATAAGTTGAGGACATGTTTACGACAAGTCAACGAACACAAAGAATACTAATCTTGAGTCTCTCTGTTTGGATATATGTCCTTTTAGACTTAGTGAGTTTCATTTTTATTCCATTTTTCTGCTGATGTGGAGTTTAAATCTTACGGTAATTAAAATTTGTTTTTACCCCTTAGGGCCCTAGCTGCAACCCCTTTCTTTCCTTTTACTGTACCTCCTTTCATATTCTTTCTTCCATCTTACTTTCCTCAACCTTCTCCTAACTATTGATTCATAGTGCAACTGCTTTGAGGTTTTTCTCCTGTTACACCTTTCAAACCTTTTTCCTGTCAAGTTCCATTTCAGCTCTGAATGACCTCATAGGTCCCAGTGCTTGGATTTTGGCCTAAATTCCATATTCCAATTCCAATTCTAATTAGAATTTGTTATCAAAAAACATTAAGAAATGTTACAACTCAGAATCAGAGAGAGAACTTTCACTCGATATGAACGTATGAACCGCGGTCCATGAATCTTTAACCGCGGCCTGGTGGTGGCCTATCCTATATCATTACCAGAAGCACGATTATGGCGAACTTTAACCTTAAATAAAATAAAAACTACTGAAGCTAGAGGGTTGCAATTTGGCATGTCTGATGACTGGAGGGTGGATGATCAACATACCAATTTGCAGACCTATAGCCTCAGTAGTTTTTAAGGTCTGAGGGCGGACAGGAAAAAGTGCGGACAGAATAAAGTGCGGACGGACAGACAAAGCCGGCACAATAGTTCTCATTTACAGAAAACTAAAAAAAAAAGTAAACAACAAGTTGGGCAACGCTTTAGCAAAGCTAATTAAACCTTACGTTGAAACGAGCAGTTCATGTTGCCGAATTTCTTTCAGCCTGGGAGTCAAAACTTCCGTCCATTGGAGCGGAACTAATTTGTGTGTAAATGCGCAACATGCGTCCACACTCTTCAAGACTGGTTGAGATAGAGAGCTTTCTCTCTCTCTCTCTCTCAGCATTTCTACATGTTTTACATATTAGAATCTCTCTCTCTCTCTCTCTCTCTCCCTCTCTCTCTATTAAAACCATCATCTCAACGAGATAGTCCTCACTCTTAGGTCTCTCTCTCTCTCTCTCTCTCTCTCTCTCTCTCTCTCTCTCTCTCTCTCTCTCTCTCTCTCTCTCCTGAGAAGTGCATGCCATTCATTGACATGTAAAGAAGAGACATTTCATCCATTTGTAAGTGTCGGTTGAAATTCAGGCTTGCAACGGGACACGTCAAGTTCCAGAGTCATTGAATAATGGACTTTGGAGTCTCAATGCTCTCCTCCTCTTCCTCCTCTCCCTCCTCCCCTCCCTCCCTCCTCCCTCCTCCTCTCCTCTCTCTTCCTCTCCCTCTTCTCCTCTTCCTCTCCTCCTCCCCTCCCTCTTTCTCTCTCCAGGGTCCTCCTTTGCTATTTCGTTTCACGCGGTTGATTGTTGGAGGAACTTTCTTTGAACCTCGGTACAAGATGAAGGGGCTCCAGGGAGAGAGAGAGAGAGAGAGAGAGAGAGAGAGAGAGAGAGAGAGAGAGAGAGAGGATTGCCTCTTCGAGATGATAGTTGATGATCTATAGTTTGACTGAGCACTATGTTAAGAAGTTTCACAAAGAGAGAGAGATGATTGTTGATGAGAGAGAGAGAGTTGCACAGAGAGAGAGAGAGAGAGAGAGAGAGAGAGAGAGAGAGAGAGAGAGAGAGCTGGGTGACAGCCATACTACACGAGCCACGAGAATCACAAATATAAACAAGAATCCTGGGATTGACATTGAAGACGCGACTCTCCCGATCCAACAAATAGGTAAATAAGTGGGCCAATGCTAGAATGTTAGAATCAGCTCATTCGGGATGGAAAATGATTGAGCTGTTCTGGCAATGAATAAATAAATATAATGAATATAATGACAACTAGAAGGGGTCATATGGTGGTAGTATCAATAATGTGACCCCTATCCCACACCCTAACTCAAAAATATGAAAATAGGTTTAGATTTTTTCAGAAAAGGAATATCGCAGTTAATGAAACTGTTCTATAATTACAGATTATTAAACATAGGAAATTCAAAAGAGGAAAAGAGGTTTAAATTATTTTTAAAAAAGGAATATCGCAGTTTCTAAACGATTCAATACATACAGAATATTAAACAGAGCAATTTAGCTTCGTCATGAAAAAAGAAACTGACTCACATTATAACATAGAAAAAAAAATAAAAAAAAATAGTTTCAATGATAATAACATAAATATTAAACAGAAAATTAGCTTTGTCATGAAAACAAACTGGCCCACAATAACACAGAGAGAAAAAACAAAGAATTCAAACATAGTTTT
>NC_089770.1:368500-383500 GCF_040412425.1 Macrobrachium rosenbergii
TATATATATATATATATATATATATATATATATATATATATACATATATACATATACATATTTACATATTTACATATATATATATATATATATAATATATATATATATACACACATATACATATATATATGTGTATATATACACATATATATACATTATTTTATATAAAAAAATGAATCAGTGGAATTATACAAACCATTACAAACTTAACTTTTGAAAATAATAAAAAAAAATCCACGTTATATTTTTGATGAGATATCAAGAAAAACTTTTTATTTTCCTTAAAAATGGAATCGAAAAAAATACAAAATAATAATTAAATAAACATTTAAAAACACATTTGTTCCACCAGTCACCAATGTAACCAAATTCGGACGAATTTAAGAGAATTTCTGTTAATTTCAGCGATTTCATTTTCCATCTTCGTCCGCTTCGTAGGCAACGAGCAAAACGCACTAACATAATTTTATCTTAAATTTATCTTCGTCGTGTGTTTACACTTAAAGATGTGTATATATACGTATATATACGCATCTATACGCGCGTATTTATGAATGAATACGCCTCTAAAAGTTGAAACAGAGAGAAATGTTTCAATAAGTTTCTCACATACGTGAATTGTCTCCCAACACAGTCACTGAATCCATCAAACAACGGAAGAAAAATGAGAGAGAGAGAGAGAGAGAGAGAGAGAGAGAGAGAGAGAGAGAGAGAGAGAGAAGCTGAAAGGTGTGATCGTGTGTGAATGCTGCTACTCGGGGCGACGGTTGTAAGGGGGAGGTATAGAGGGGGCGGGGGAGGGGGGGGGAGACGAGTCAGAGGAGGGGTGGGGTATAAGGGGCCAGGGGAGTCAAGACTCAGGTAAGGTACACTAACACACGTTGCCCCAGTGTGCTCTTGGCCACGGTTTAGGGAGGACCTGTCTGTCGCTCCCCCCACTGTCGTCTTTCCCCTCAAAGCCATCTTATTGTAACCACTCTACCTGTCTACCTACCTACCCCTGTGGCACGCAGCTTCACTCTACTTCGGGAAAAGTGGGCCCCAGTGAAAACTGTGGCTTGGTTCATTTTTATTTTCATTCTTTTTTTTTTGTTTTTTGTTTTTGTGTGTGACCTCGCCTCTTCGGGAAAGGGCTAGTGAAATATTTAAGCGCCTTCGATTGGTGCTTCTGAATAAATGATCAGATTGGGCTGTTTGGGACAGGGGGAAAAAAAGTAATAAGTAAATATGATCGAGTGTTGTTTTTTTAAATGAATTTTTAAAACTGTTTTCTCGTGGATAACTTTTTTTTTCATGTGAGTTCTGGAGTTGGGTGTCCTAACTAGTTAATGATGTGATAAAAAAGTGTTATATTGTTATATTTCTGCATTTTCAAGCATTCATTGTTGTACTGAATAACTTTCAAAGTTTGAGATTCAGTGTCGAAACTAATCAAGTGATAAAATGTCATATAATTATTACCAGTCTCAAAGGGACAACTTTGTAAAACTCTACGCATATTATCTCACTTACTTCACCAGTGACCACACGATTTTAAATATTCATTTTTCTATATAAAACAAAGTGTTTATTTGAAGGGAGGCACGATCCATTTGACACAGAAACAGGTTGGGGGGCCCAGTAGAAAACTTCATTCGGCCCGCGAAGGAACGACGGACGAATGTCAAACTCTTCTTGCTCTGTCTTAAAATATTTCAGGGGGTTTAACCGGGCCATGTATCAATCATTCCTAATTTTCCCAATCCATTCCATTCCAAGTTCTACGTAAATCTAATTTAAAAAAAAATGGGTGGCAGAATAAAGGCGAGATGAAAGAACACGGAATAACCAACTCTTAAAAGAAATCGCACTTAAAAGAAGTATAGTAGATTTAAGAAGACGACGCTAAAAAAAAAACATGATGAAAAATCAAACTTAAAACAAAAAAATGATAAATGACCGGATTAAAATAGCAGGCGAAGAATATCTCTCCCAAGTTGTTCGTCGAGTGAAATGATTCATACTTTGGCGTCGCTGATTCGAGTTTTCGCCCGGGCGTCATCGAGAGGTTTTGGTGTGTGGTATCGTGTGTGTGTGAGATTAGATAAAAATAAAAGTTAATATTTAAAAAAACGAAGAAAATATTAAGAGAAAATACAAAGAAATTCATTTCTCAACGACAAGTTCGAAACACGACGATGCTAATGATGATCTTGTCTAGTGTTTGTGAAAACTAAAAAAATAAAGAGAATTATATTTATTTATTTTTCTGGATTTATGCCAAAGGCCCGAAGGATATCGACGGAGAAATGCAAGAACTAGCGGGAAGGATTTGAAAGCAGGACCTTTTCTTCAGGAAGGATTTTTAAATCTTATATTAAGGTAGGATGATGATGATTTTTAATGATAGGATGTGCCTAGGTACATGGATAGATTTCAGAGTTGACAGATGGTTATTTTAAATGATTGGTTTTGAAATTGTACTTTTTGATAATGGGGAAATTTGCTAAGTGGGAATTTTAAAAGTTCTGCAACAAGAGTTGGTAGTATAGTTAACTGATTAAATATATATATATATATATATATATATATATATATATATATATATATATATATATATATATATATATATATATATATATATATAAGAATTTGTTATATTATACATCTTTGTCAAATCGGCTTCTTGTTTAGTGACGGGAGATATGATGCATATTTATTCATTAGTTTCGACAGAGCTGGGTATAATTACTTAATTTGTGACGCCAGTTCATTCTATACGTTTTCACAAATATATATAGATTTCTTTGAGAAATTTTATATATATGCTTGTTTGAGTTTACAGTAGAGTAAAAACCACATATAGTTTGGGAGCGGATTTTAGTTCTGATTTTATACTGGTTTGAAAATGGTTTTAATATATATTTTTAAAAAATGAGATTTTGTTCCTTTGTGTTTAGTTTCGGGAGTATTTCGAGTCTTAGCAAGACGAGAGAGAAATCTCTCTCTCTCTCTATAATTATATATATATATATATATATATATATATATATACGTTTTCATATATATATATATATATTATATTTATAAATTTTATATATATATATATAAATATATATATTATATATAAAACCATATATATATATATTGGATATAAATATTATGATTATATATATATATATATATATATTTTTATATATATATTTATAAAAATAGATTATTGTTCATATTATGTTTATATATTATATATATATATATAGAAGATAATATAAATAGAGATATATATATATATATATATATATATATATATATATATATATATATATATATATATATATGTGTGTGTGTGTGTGTGTGTGTGTGTGTATATATATATGTGTGTGCATTTATATACTGTATATATTTGTGTGTGTATATTGTGTGTGCGTATGTATGCATGTGTATGTATAAACATATCACACCAAACTATCAACGAGCATAAAAACAAACAGGCATCATAATCTTACTAAAAAAAAAAGCTAGATAAAAACAAGTAACGAAAACCCATTTCGAAACCCGCTAGTCAAAAAAAAAAAAAAAACTCCCTTAAACGTCAGAATCAAAACCATTTGGGAGGAATATGATTCGGGAGGAATCTTCACCCGGGCATCCTGACGCCATAAAAAAAAAAGGGCCGGTTATGAAACAGACAAGTGGTTTTAATTAAACTCCATTATGCGGCATTAAAACTTCCCTTACTGAGTATCCATTTTCGAAATGGGACGAGTTGAACTAATTAGTGAAGCCTATAAATCAGTAATTCCCAAATTGGGTGCCGAGGCACTCTGCGGTGCCACTGACAGTGCCTAAGGGGTGCCGCAAGATTGTCATGAAGTTTGTCTTGGGTAGATCACCTCAATGAACATTTGTAAAAAAAAATAAGTTTGCAGAAGTCTTCATATGATTATCACCAGTGTGCTTACTCTAATTATGTTGATCTCATTCTTCTGATATGCTCTTTGTCTATCAGTGAGTCTACTCTAATTATGTTTATCTCATTCTTCTGATATGTTCTTTGTCTGTAAGGTATATTTCTGCATGTCTGCGTGCTGATTTTGGTTTGAGAATGGATAATAATTCTATTCATTAAATTAGAAGTTAATTCATGCGATGTGGTGGTACGGTGAAGGAGTGCGAAGGTATTGATGGCATTAGTTAGGGTGCCATCGCTAAAAACAAGATTGAGAACCACTTCTTTAAATGATTGTGCTTGTCTGTCTGTCTGTCTATGAAAAATATGTGGAAAGGCAAGCGCCGCTTATCACGGGTAGCTTAGAGGTTTCATTTTCCAAGCTGGGATTTTTCCGTCTCTTGACCTTTCGATGCTGCGACGCCAGCTAGATAATCAGATGGTTAGGTAATCAGTCTATTAGATCATTATTCAGTTAGATAATACTTATTCAGTGATATAATCAGTCAGTTAGATAATCATTCACTTAATCAGTCAATTAGATAATTATTCAGTTAGATAATCATTGTTAGATAATCAGCCAGTTAGATAATCAGTCAATTAGATAATCAATCAGATAGACAATCATTCAGTTAGATAACCAGTCAATGAGATAATCATTCAGCTAGATAATCATTCAGTTAGATAACCAGTCAGGCAGATAATCATTCTGTTAGATAATCAGTCAATTAGATAATTATTCAGTTAGATAACCAGTTAATTAGATAATCAGTCAGATAGATAATCAGTCAAGTAGATAATCAGTTAGATAGATAATCATTCAGTTAGATAATTATTCAGTTAGATATCATTTTGTTAGATAATCAGTCAATTAGATAATTATTCAGTTAGATAACCAGTCAGTCAGATAATCAGTCAATTAGATGATCAGTTAGATAGATAATCATTCAGTTAGGTAATAATTCAGTGAGATAATCAGTTAGATAATCAGTCAATTAGATATTCAGTCGGATAGATAATCAGTCAATTAGATAATTATTCAGTTAGGTAACCAGTTAATTAGATAATCAGCCAGATAGAGAATCAGTCAATTAGGTAATTATTCAGTTAGATAATCAGTCAATTAGATAATCAGTCAATTAGATAATCATTCAGGTATATATCAGTCAGTTAATCAGTCAGTCAGTCCGTGTGAAAATTACCTTCACGCGAAGGGAAATTTGGACAGCAGCGTCAGCGTGATCAAAGGTTTGGCTGAATATATATGAAACCTCTTCTTTGACAATGAAAAATTTAAGGAAATTTGTATGAAAAAAAGAGAGAATAATGATTTGAAAGGATAATAAAGGAGAAGAAACAGAGACAACGAATATATAGACTCGAAAAGCTGAATGCATGAATGTGAAGAGAATTTGATAATTTAGCAGGAACAACTCGACAGAATATGTAAGTAAATTTAAGTTGAAAACTATAATGATTTAAGTTAGTACATCAAATGCAGTGAAAGCCACTCAGTGTCATATATATATATATATATATATATATATATATATATATATATATATATATATATATATATATATATATATATATATGTGTGTGTGTGTGTGTGTGTGTGTGTGTATATACATATATATGTATGACAACTTACAAGAATCAAAGGTGAACAAAAAATAAAAATACAATATGGCAATGCACCAAATACCAAAAAAGAGAAAAATATTGACTGAAAAAATCCATTATTATAGTTCAATTCATAAATCCCTTCTAAGAAAAAAAAAGCGAATTCAATAATATTACAAATCAATGCAAAGGAAAACTGAAGGAATAAAATCCAATTCAGGCGAAATTTGACGAAATTCGGCCCAGCGCGAAAAAGTTGACCCACTAAATCTGAAAGAATATTTGAGGGCGAAGATTTATATAACAAAAAAAAATCGCGAAAAAATGACAAATTACTCGCAGGTAACTGAATGAAAACGGGGGACCCGGGGGGCGTGGCCGACACGAAAGTGGGCGGAGCCATTGTATACACACTTCCTGCAATCAATGACGAGAGAGAGAGAGAGAGAGAGAGAGAGAGAGAGAGAGAGAGAGAGAGAGAGAGAGAAGAGAATGCCTACGATCGAAACACTTCATTTTCTTTTTCTTTTTTTTTTCTCACATGGATTTTTTTTTTCGCTTCATTATTGCCTGGCACGGAAGTCTTCTGCGAAGGGTGTTTTGTTTCGCTGTCTTTTAATGATTACTGGGTGGTTTTAATACAATATGTGTTTTTTTTTCTTTTGGGGAAAGTATGTATTTGTGTGTATATATACAGATATATATATATATATATATATATATATATATATATATACATTTATATACTGTATATAGATATATATATATATATATATATATATATATATATATATATATATATATATATATATATATATATATATATATATATATATATATATATATATATATATATATATATATATATATATATATATATATATATATATATATATATAAACATTTTGTTTTCAAATTCCCAACAATTACTTTACCAATATTTATTCTCCATATTAAGTTTACTTGCTTACTTCCGTTTTCTTATTACAGTATACACAACAAGATTTTCCTCAGGACCTAAAATTATTCGACCTTTGTGCAATCAGTATGAAACTATTGCACCTGATTTATATGTAATTAAAAAAAATTCCCACACTCTACTTTCAGACTCTGGATCATCTACTCACAGAAATCAACATTTTCTTAAAAGTTTTGCCTCTGAAATCCTCTAAATATCCAACTCACTCAAAGACTGGATTCCTTTTAGGGAGTTTTTCTAAAGTTTCCACATTTTTTCCCTTGAAGACATTCCGTGATTTATGTCTCGAGACCATTTGGAAGCTTATTCAGGTCAAGAAGTTCTTATATATAAGGGGTCTCTCCCTCCAAAGTGGCTTTACCCCCTATGGGCCTTCAAGAGCTATTTTTTTTTCCAAGAACTCGATCGAAAGTATATATAAACTTCTAGGGCCACTTTCGAGTAATTTCTCGAGAATAGTCATATTATGGTCCCCAAAAAAGCAATCTTTTTTTCCACCCTTCATATTCTAGAGTTTCTGACTCAGCCAGAAGGGTTTTGTAATTCTTGAGAGAACTTTTCAAAGATGTTAAATTTTTCCCTTCTTCTTATTCTACTGTTTCTGACGGAGCCAAAAGGGTTTTGTAATTTTTGAGAGAATTTTTCAAAGGTGTTAAATTTTTCCCTTCATATTCTACTGTTTCTGTCGCAGCGAAAATTGTTGTAATTTTTGAGAGAATCTTTCAAAGATGTTAAATTTTCCTTCCATATTCTACAGTTTCTGACGCAGTCAAAAGGGTTTTGTAATTTTCAAAAACGTTAAACTTTCCCTCCATATTCTACAGTTTCTGACGCAGCGAAAAACATTGTAATTTTTGAGAGAATTTTTCAAAGATGTTAAATTTTTCCCTCCTTCAAATTCTACAATTTCTTGCGCAGGCAAAAGTGTTTTGTAATTTTTGAGAGAGTTTTTCAAAGATGTTAGATTTTCCCTCCATATTCTGCAGTTTCTGACGCAGCGAAAAATTTGTGATTTTTGAGAGAAATTTCTCAAAGATGTCAAGGAAATTTAATACATCTTTTGAGGGGATTCTTTCCAAAATCAATACATAATATAACTGAGAATTTCTTCGGTTCGTTAAGGCTTATGTCCAAAAGTGTTGGAATTTTTGAGAGAATATTTCAAAGATGATAAGTAAATTTAATATAAGACAGAGTTGAGGGGCGCAGTGTGTTTCTCACCTGGAGTCGACCAACAGCTTAATGTTGTAAAATCAAAATGTTGATTATGATTTTTATGAATTATTTTGTTAATTAAAATATATAACCAACAAAAATTAAAGCATATGTTAAGCTAGAACACCCCCAAACATTCAATTTGTATTAAAATTTCTACATACAATATTTGTAATATATTTTTATAACCTAACGATGAAATTCGTTATAGCAGCCATTATTAATAAATTAGAGTGCCCGGTTCCTGACAGGTGAAAAAAATAATGTTTTAATAAAGGGGTTCTAATTAACAATGATTGGGATTATGAGCATTGAAAACAACTCTCTTTTTTTCGATTAGGATATTTCAATATGGTCGATATTAGTTTATATTCTTATGTGCGAATTAAGTTGGGTTTTAATTTTTAGTTTTCTGTAAAAAAAAAAAAACTATTGTGCCGGCTATGTCTGTCCGTCCGCACTTTGTTCTGTCCGCACTTTTTTCTGTCCGCACTTTTCTGTCCGCACTTTTTCTGTCGTCTGACACCGCTATAGGTGCTAATAACACAGGCCACCACCGGGTCGCGGCTGAGAGTTCTATGGGCCGCGGCTGAGAGTTTCGTAGGCCGTGGCTGAGAGTTTCATACAGCATTATACGCTGTACAGAAAACTCGATTGCGCCGAAGAAACATCGGAGCAATTTTTACTTATTTTAGTATAAGGACCTTAAAGCGATGGGAATTTTTGAAAAAATAACGTATTTTGCATAAAGGCTATAGTTCATTTTTGCTTTATTTTTAGCTTCCTTTATTATAGGCACCTAAAAAATGAAGGAATTTTAGAAAAAAAAACTGTTTTCCCTAAACACTAATGTATAGTTCATTTTTGCCCAATAGTCAAGTTTCAGTCCAAAAAACAAGTTCGAGGGATTTTTCACCAATTTTAGAGACACCAGCGTATTACGACTGTGTCGCAAAACATACAAACAAACGCTCGCCAAAAATTGACACAGAACAGACGTCGTGTCCCACGAACATAGCTACGGGAGATGAGCTTAATTTAACAAACTGCACAAACATCAAGGTCCTTTGTCCTTTTTATAAATGGGGAAATTTTACACAGCAGTAAACGTCAATGCTTGGGATTATAATTAAAGCTTTCAACAATTCGAAAATACGCTTGCTTCTTCCTACGTTTGACAAAATAGTTTATATCCTACACTTTCATTCGCTTAGTTTTGTTTTTCAGAATGTAGATACTCACACACATACATACACACACACACAAGCCACTAATGCGCATATAATAAATAAATAAATAAATATATATATATATATATATATATATATATATATATATATATATATATATATGTATGTATATATATATATATTCCAAGACGCAAGGTTGAAAACAACAAAAAAATGCGCCGAAGTTTCCTCTGCGCAATCGAGTTTTTCTGTACAGCTACAGCGTATAATCAAGGCCACCAAAAAATAGATCTATCTTTCGGTTCTCTCGGTATAATGCTGTCTGAGCCGCGTCCCATGATACTTTAACCACGGCCCGCTGGTGGCCTATCTTATACCGTTGCCAGAAGCATGATTATGGCTAACTTTAACTTTAAATAAAAAAAATATTGAGGCTAGAGGGCTGCAATTTGTTATGTTTGATGATTGGAGGGTGGATGATCAACATACCAATTTGCAGCCCTCTAGCCTCAGTAGTTATTAAGATCTGAGGGCGGACAGAAAAAGTGCGGACAGAATTAAGTGCGGACGGACAAACAAAGCCATCACAATAATTTCCTTTTACAGAAAACTAAAAGTAAAGGAATGGAAGTCAGGTCATTGCAAGAAGCACGATGAAAAAATGAAAAAAAAAAAATTAAAAATAAATCCCCTTCCAGGTAACTAATGAGAGAAGGGGGAAAAACTTCCCCTATAGGAAGATTACAGAGGTGAAATAAAGTTACAGAAGGAATACACTCTCTAAAATCTATCGGCAAACGAGTTCGAAAAAAAAAAAAAAAAATGGCCCCACGTAACGAGGAGAATTTAGAAGGAAAATGGAGATGATTGGCCAATGATAATAATTGTCTGCCTTGTAGCCGAGCTAAATGGGGATTGTGTTTGTGAAAGATATTGGCAGATAATTAGCTCAGATTAGCGTCCGGATTAATAGGGCGTCTCATTAGAATCGGCGGCAGTTACCTCGGGGAGGTAATTACGCGTGGAAGAATATGAGCGCGTGGGAATTGCTTATGTGATGGCTGCTTCTTTGATCAAATGGAATTGAGCAGATATGCGTTGAAGTTTTCTGTATTAGCAAAACACACGGTGACACACACACAAACACACACACATATATATATATATATATATGTGTGTGTGTGTATTACTATATATGTGTTCAATTCCACTTTACAACCGAAGCAGCAGCCACTACACATACGCAATCCCACATACGCCAATGCGTTCTCCCACACCTAATTACTCCGCGCGTAACTGCTGGTGATTTTAATGAGAAACCCAATTAATCCCGACGCTAATCTGAGCTAATTATCTGCTAATATCTTTCACAAACACACTCCCTATTTGAATCGACCATAACGCAGGCCATTAACGCCGTCTAATCACCTTCATTTTCCTTCTAAATCATCCTCATTATTTGCAACCATTTTTTTTTTTTTTTTGCAATTCGAACTCGCCAGCGATAAATATCAGAGAGTCAGTATTCCTTGTCAAATTATTTAACCTCTGTAATCTCCCACTAGGGGAATTCTATTGCTTTTTTCTATAATATATTCTCCCCTTTTTACCCCATTCTCTCATTAGTTAGCTGGAAGGGGTAACGCGAAGTTATTTTCATATTAATTTTTTTTTTATCTTGCGACTTGGAATGACCTGACTTACGTTACTTTTTTTTCGTCTCGTGAATGACCTCGTTGACTTTGGGATTGTGATGTGTGGGGGTTTTTCAAATGGTAAATGGTTGTGTTTATGTGAGATGACCCTTGTATGTATGTATGTATATATATACACACACACATTCACATAAAAACACAATACAAATATCAAACCACTGTTTTAAGTCCATCATCACATATGGGGCTATGGGCCAGATATTCTTACATATTTTAGAACTATAAAATATATTGTTCCTTAACGTACGCCTCAGGGAGAATATTCCCAAGCTATTTTCTAACCTCATAATTTGAAAGACGATGAAGATTTTCCAAAATTCATCAAATTGAAATTCCTTCCTATCTATCGGCCTCAAATAGACCACTTATTCTTTCACGGTTTATGAGTTTGCAATGTTTTATGAGATGAGGTTTCAGGTAATTTTGGCAGAAAAATTAAGAAGTTTCTCATTGTAGAGGATAATATGGTATGATAGATATATCTAGATTTGATGTCATTGTAAATATTCTTGAGAGTATAATATTTGTAATTTTGACAGAAATATTAAGAAATTCAACATTGTAGGGAATAATATGATATGCTTGGTATGCTAAATATACTTAGATTTGATGTCATTGTAAATATTATTTAGGATATGGTATTTGTAACTAATAATGTTGATTTTTAAGATGAGGTTTCAAGTAATTTTGACAGAAAATGATGAAATTTCTCATTGTCATGAGATAATATGGTATGATAGATATACTTAGATTTGATGTCATTGTAAATATTCATGAGAATATTGTATTTGCAATTAATAGTGTTAATATGTAAGATAGGATTTTTCGTAATTTTGACAGAAAAATTAAGAAATTTAACATTGTCAGGAGATATGGTATGATAAATAAACAAAGATTTGATGCCATTGTAAATATTCTTGAGAATATAACTTTTGTGCTCTTACGACAAGATTATACCAATAAAATGCTCCACTGTTAGGTCAAAGGAAATAAAATATATCACAGAAAAATTGGAGATTCTCAAGAAGATCAAATTCACCATCTTGGAAAACGATGCTAAATTTGACTGAAAAAACCAGGCCATAGGAAACAAAATAACTTCAACTCTGCTAACTGTAATAGATGTTTAACCTACACGAGAAGGAAGGAAAATATCCTTCAGAAAATGGAACGAAGCAAAGAAGAGAGTTGCGAAGAGCTGGAAACGGCAACGGGACTGAGCTCTTCCCCCGAAATCTTTTACCAAATGTCAAGGCCACCAAAAAACGGCCCACCTTAAAGTTCACGTGAAGCGTGTCTGTGAAGACTGATGTCAGGAGTGAATGTAGCCTACGTATCTCTGGGAGGGTGAAAATAATGAATGGAAGAGTGAATGATACACTTTGAAAGCACATCAAGACATACTTGTTCAAGTTCACGTGAAGCGTGTCTGTGAAGACTGATGTCAGGAGTGAATGTAGCCTACGTATCTCTGGGAGAGTGAAAATAATGAATGGAAAAGTTTGTGATACATTTCAAAAGCACATTAGGACTTACCTGTTTAAGTATATATCTTTTTAACCATACAACTTTTTCCCGTTAGTAGTGGAAAATCGAGGGATACATTTCAAAAGCACATTAGGACTAACCTATTTAAGTATATATCTTTTTAACCATACAACTTTTTCCCTTTGGGACCAGTTGACTGACTTATAAAATTTAGGCTGTCAAGCCAAGCACTGGGGGCACTTTCAGGCATTCAGCTCTCAAGACAGTGACAAGGAGGAGTTGGACAGCTGGACGGAGATACAGAAATGAAGGAGATGAAGAATAAGGATCTAAATATAGAATCTGGGAGAAAACCGAACAGTTGCTCCAAGAATTAACAGTAATGCCTACAGTGCACCACGTGAAGTACACTGACTGCACAAACCCATCCCCCCATCCTTACGGGGATTAGGAAGGGGGTACCAGAAGGGCATAGCCTTCTAGTTTTCTAGAAGTTTTCAGGGCAGAGGTCGCTTGCCCAATGACCTTTCCATATGACCTCACTAGACTCTGGTTCAAGTAAGGTCAAGTCTACTAGAGTCATCTTACTATATATTGGTCTAGAAGCCACACCCACCGCCCATAGGCCCCGCCCATCTTGTTGAATAGCGTAAAAGCATGATAAAATACAGAGGTCATTAAAGATGTCTGAAAAATCTCTAAAAAAAACAAACTTCGACGGAAAACACGATCTTTAGAAAAAAAGTTATCACATGAGGGCCCTTGACATTCGTAGGAACTCTCTCTCTCTCTCTCTCTCTCTCTCTCTCTCTCTCTCTCTCTCTCTCTCTCTCTCTCTCTCTAAGTGATAAACAAATACCCTTGGCTTGAAAAAGTTAAGCCTAGAAGAATGTCGATCCCTGGGAAATTTAGAGATCCTTAAGCTTAGGCCTCTGACCTAAATAATTTAGGCCTGTTTTGTAGGGGAATTCATAGTATTTATTTAGAGTGTAACATATATATATATATATATATATGTTATATATATATATATATATATATATATATATATATATTTATAAATATATATGTTATATATATATATATTCAAATATATATATATATATATAAATATATATATATATATATATATATATATATATATATATATATATATATATATATATATATATATATATATATATATATATATGTCTTCCCCTCAAGAATATTTAGAAACCGGTCCATATACCATCCACTGTCTAAAGAAGCTAAAACATTATCATTCGCAGAACGAATTCAACTTAATGATTATTTTTTTTTATTTTCCTCTCAGCTGGAATATTCCGAAACATTTCATTTCATCAATTTATTCATCTTCGCATCTAGTTCCTTTTGGTTATACGGAATTCCTGTACCGCCCCTGTATCGCCGCGATCCAACAGCGCTTCAAAATGACCTTGAAGTTCCATTTGTATCCACAATAAAAAGCATTCGCCGATCAATAGATACCGAGTTGCAACGCGAGTCTACCGAACTATACTTTAAATGACTCTTTATAGCTTCGTGATGAACCAAGAGTAATATTCCTAACTCGCACTGGGAGGAAACTCTACTTATAAATATAGATTTAAATACGATCTCAGCTTCACTCAAACGTATATTGATAGGAGAAATCAGTCGTCAACTCTTGAATTGTCCCAAACTGAAAATAAAACTGGAAATACAAGATGACGGGACGTGAGCTGACCGGCGGGTGACATTTAAAGCGACCAGGAATTGTTCCACATTTGTCGTGGCATTTCTTGAGCTTAAATTTTCAGTGCCGCTTGAATGTTTTAAAGGTCCGTGGTAGTTGATTGCAGGTAGCCATGATTGTAGGAGTTATTTTTGTTATTATTATTATTATTATTATTATTATTATTATTATTATTATTATTATTATTATTATTGAATCGTCAGTCCTGTTATGTTGTTACTCTCGTAAATGAAGAACGCTATACAAATTCATTATTATTATTATTATTATTTTATTTAATCATCAAACTTGTTATGGCTTCATTCTATGCAAATTCATCATCATCATCATTTTATTATTATTATTATTATTATTATTATTATTATTATTATTATTGATTTAATCTTTAACCTTGCTACTTGCTATATTATTCTCATTATAAAAAAATATGTAAATTATTAGAAAAATTATTAAATACCTATTATTATTATTATTATTATTATTATTATTATTATTATTATTATTATTATTATTATTATTATTATTATTATTATTATTATTATTATTAATCTTGAATCCGTCATGGCATGATATTGGAAACACAAAGCTCATTGTCCACTGCAATAGCAACATTTAATAATATCATATTAAATACGGAATATGTGTAGCCCATTTTGATTAATTAATATTAGTTTTGGGAATAAGAACATTTAGGCATCTTTTGGGATAGGAAGCCTGGACTGGGTATCATGATAAATTAATATGGCTGATAAGGGTCAGATTTCCGATCAATACCTCTTCTACCGAGGCTTCAAAGAGAAAGTGTAGGATGGAATATGACTTCAAAGAGAGAGTCTGGAATGGAATGAGGCTTCAGATATAAAGTCTGGGATGCAATGAGGCCTCCAAGACAATTTAGGATGGAATAGGGCTTCAAAATGAAAAGTCTAGGCGGGAATAAGGCTTCAAAAACAATGTCTAGGATGGAATATGGCTTCAAAGAGAAATTCTAGGATGGAATAAGGCTTCAAAGAGAAAGTCTAGGATGGAATAAGGCTTCAAAGAGAAAGTCTAGGATGGAATAGGGTTTCAAAATGAAAGTCTAGGATGGAATGGGGTTTCAAAGAGAGAGTGTAGGATGGAAT
>NC_089770.1:388500-391000 GCF_040412425.1 Macrobrachium rosenbergii
ACATGTACAGAGAGAGATTGTGGCTTGGTTCCACACGCAGAGAGAGAGAGAGAGAGAGAGAGAGAGAGAGAGAGAGAGATTGTGTCTTGGTTCCACACACACACACACACACACACACACAGAGCACAGAAAGAGAGAGAGAGAGAGAGGCAGAGAAAGAGAGAGAGAGAGAAAGACATTGTTTGGTTCCACTCACACACTGGAGAGAGAGAGAGAGAGAGAGAGAGAGAGAGAGAGAGAGAGAGAGAGAGAGAGAGAGAGAGAGATTAAAAGTAAGGCCGCGTACAAAAGAAAGTCAAAAAGAGTTCAATAGACAAGGTCCCCACGCAACTTTGAGCCTTCTGACCTATGCGATTAAAGGCCACCCATAGGTCATAATGACCTTGTCTTTCCGTGTCAGGTCAAACAGTGCCTGACGCTTTCTTACGGTAGGTCACGCAATCTACCTGGGGCAGACTTACTTTCTTCTACCTGCCGTACTAATGCTATTTTCTTTGAGTCCTAATCTACTCTCTCTCTCTCTCTCATGAAGATGATTGTGTTTTTCTCATAGGAAGAAATGGAATAGGTAAAATAAGGGAGGCTAAATTGTTACTTTGGCGAATTTAGATGTTGTACATTTGCTTTGTATGGGGCAAAAATATTAATCCTATATTCTTGTTCAGAGTTTTATATTATATATATATATATATATATATATATATATATATATATATATATATATATATATATATATATATATATATATATATATATATATATATATATATATATTAGAGTTTCTAAAAGATTTTACAAATATTTCCATAAATATTTATACACATACACACGAGCCCAAAATGTGAAAAACAAAAGTCCTCACACTGAATAATATCTCTCGAATAATCACATTATCTAAACACTTTTTCAGGGACACAAACATTCACCAACATTCAACATTTCCTTTTAGACGTCCATCAATTACCAACATTCACCCAAAGGCTCGAATTACCCGAGAGGTAAAAAAGATAGGTTTGCATTTCAATATAATTTCTCGCAGCGAGCATTCGGGCAAATTTACCTTTGATTCAGATAAACGTAGAGTTGAAGCATTTCTTACCTCATACGACTGAGGTCTGGATGAAATCCTCAGTTAAAAAACTGGTAAAAATTGTTGGGTAAATAATGTATCTTTTCTGGAACTCAGTACTTACGGCGTGTGTGCAAAATGGTTGTGATAGGAATCATATTGATATGTGCTCTGACGTCTTACTGAATTCAATGCTGCTTGTAATACGGTTTGAATAATAATAATAATAATAATAATAATAATAATAATAATAATAATAATAATAATAATAATAGCAGACCTATGCAAAAGTGCAGTGTTATATAAGATCTGGCGACCTAAAATAACTACTATTGATATCAATTATAACAAAGAAATGAATCTTCGTGAGTCCTTTAAAATATTATTATTATTATTATTATTATTATTATTATTATTATTATTATTATTATTATTATTTATTATTATTAAGTCTTCTGGCTATCAGAAAGCAAAAACGATGAAGTTTTGAAATATACATAAAAGAAAAATAGACAAAAGAAGTTAAAAGAAAATGGATAATAAGTCTGCAAGACTAAAAGTCTTTAGAAAGTTATAAAAAGCAAAAGTCAAGATAATATAATGTTCATAATTTTTTATAGTTTCTGAAAACCTGGAAATAAAAAGTGGAAATTTTAAAATAAACTTGAAAAAATTGATATAATTGCAGTTTAAAACGAATGGATAACAAGTCTGAAGATCTGAAAATCTAAAAAAAAAACAACAACGGTAAAAAAAAAACAAAGAAAAAAAAACACGTAATAGATTTAAACACCCTAAGTCATCGAGAGACACATATGCCCTTTTAGCCTCGAAGAAGTGACACCTATGGCCGAATTGCTCGCTAATGACCTTAACGAGGGCCATTAATCCTACGCCCCAATTCGTAGGATCTCTGCTAGGATCTTGAAGGACTCTTCCCACACCCCCTCCCCCTCACAAGGACTCTCTCTCTCTCTCTCTCTCTCTCTCTCTCTCTCCCTCCTTAATCCTTTCAAGCGTAGAGAATCGTTAGGATCTTGAAGCACTCTTTCCCATCCCCCCAAAATGACTCTCTCTCTCTCTCTCTCTCTCTCTCTCTCTCTCTCTTTCTGGACTGGAGGAACGGGATGGCTACCTTTTAAAAGATCCGTTTTTCCTTTTAATAAATAATTTTTTTGACCTCTCTCTCTTCTCTCTCTCTCTCTCTCTCTCTCTCTCTCTCTCTCTCTCTCTCTCTCTCTCTCCCCGCCCTTGATCCTTCCAAGAGTAGAGAGCATCATTAGGAAAGATTCTCCTTTGGTAATGACATTCTGTAGGCAAAGAAAACTGATCTATTTAAGAAAAAATGCTTTGCCCAAAAAACTAAGTAAAAAATGCGCCGTAGTTTCTTCGGCGCAATCGAGTTTTCTGTTCAGCCGCTACAGCGTATAA
>NC_089770.1:398500-408500 GCF_040412425.1 Macrobrachium rosenbergii
AAACTACAATATTTCGTTTTCATTTTTTTTTCAATGTAACTCCCTGCCAATCTACCTAAAGATCAGCCCTGACCTGTGACCTTTCCTCAGATGAAACTAAAAGCTATCAATCAATCTTCGAGACAGATGAAGCACTGTCGCCGTTTCCATATAAAAACTGAGCTGCCAATCTTGTCAGAGACGAGAAAGTGGGATGGGATTTCAGAGCCTGAAAGAAACTGCTAGATATTTCAGTCGTAGGGAAAGTTGAGAACTTAAGTATTGGAGAAAAGTAAGTAATTTATATTTCAGTGAACTCAGGATGTAATACGGTTTGATGGTAGGAAGAGTGGACACCTGAGTATTAGAAAAAATATGTAATCTGCCTTTTCAGGAAATTCATGGAGATATTAGTTCAAAATCTTGATAATTTACGATATACAATATTTAAAACAAGTGACTCAAATCACAGATACGTTTTAGAAAATAATATGCAATGTCCTTCCAGGAAATTACAGAGATAATGTGGTTCAAAATCGTGATCTTTTACGATATAGAGTATTTAAAATCAGTAACTAAAATCACAGATACGTGAAGAGAAGGAACTTTCGTAATTTTTCAATTTATCAAAGTTTTGATCAAGGAACAGACATAACAAAATATAGCATGATAAACACATTATAATGCCAATTAAAATTGAGGTTCCATACAAGTCTGTAGGTTTTGAAAACAGCGAAAATTGTATATAAAAAAATATACTCTACAGATTCAAGGGTCTGAATAAACTACATGAATTTGTAAGTCCGTCCAGATTTTGATATCAGCAAAAATAGCAAATCATAATTATATTCTGTAGAAATGATTCGAGGTTTTAGTTTCCTGTAAAAGAAAACTATTGTGCCGGCTTTGTCTGTCCGTTTGCACTTTATTCTTTCCACAATTTTTCAGTCCGCCCTCAGATCTTAAAAACTACTGAGGCTAGAGGGCTGCAAATTGGTATGTTGATCATCCACCCTCCAATCATCAAACATACCAAATTGCAGCCCTCTAGCCTGAGTTTAGTTTTATTTATTTAAGTTTAAAGTTAGCCATAATCGTGCTCTGGCACCTTTATAGGCCAGGCCACCAGCGGGCCGTGATTAAAGTTTCATGGGCCGAGGCTCATACAAGCATTATACCAGAGGAGACCAACCGAAATATAGATCTATTTTTGGCGGCCTTGATTATGCGCTGTAGCGACTGTACAGAAAACTCGACTGCCCTGAAGAAACTTCGGCGCAATTTTTACTAGTTTTTTGATGAATATATATATATATATATATATATATATATATATATATATATATATATATATATATATATATATATATATATATACCACTAAATGAACTAAGGGAAATTTTTAACAATTTGAATATAATAATAAAACCACACAGAGGAAATAAGCCTGTTCCTCCCAGCTTTCAAATCCGAGGCGAAATCGAGTAGAATTTCTGATTATCACCACTTCGGCTTAATTCGCAATTATCCATCGATTTGCCATTCCAAACCTTTGACTGGGGGCCTAATTCGCAAGCAGCCCTTTGAAATCGAATTGAATTCCGTTTATTGAATACACATTTGCAGGAGGAACAGACTGTTGGCCGGCTAATCCGAACACTGCATTATATTACGTCCGATGGGGAATCCTATTTTTCAAAGAGCAACGTCATTTCCGCGTTAAACAGGTTATAACCGGTGTTTTTTTTTTTTTGTCGTTTCACGGTAAAAAAAACAAATACAAAATGAAACTCTAAGCCGCGGCCCATGAAACTTTCAGCCGCGGCCCATGTAACTTTCAGCCACGGCCCGGTGGTGGCCTGTTTTTTGGTACCTGTAGCGGTTTTATTATCATATTCAGACAAAAAATGAATCTCTCAGCCACGGCCCATGAAACTTTCAGCCACGGCCCGGTGGTGGCCTGTGATGTTGGCACCTATAGCGGTTTTATTATTGTATTTAGATAAAAATGATTGTTAAAAAGTTCCGTAGTTCATTTAGTGGTATATATATGGCGCAGTCGAGTTTTCTGTACAGCATATAACGCTGTATGAATCTCTCAGCCACGGCCCGGTGGTGGCCTGTGTTGTTAGCGCCTATAGCGGTGCCGGACGCACGATCATGACAAACTTTAACCTTAAATAAAATAAAAACCACTGAGGCTAGAGGGCTGCAATTTGGTATGTTTGATGACTGGAGGGTGGATGATCAACCTACCAATTTGCAGCCCTCTAGCCCTCAGTGGTTTTTAAGATCTGAGGGCGCACAGAAAAAGTGCGGGCGGACAGACAATTGTTTTCTTTAACAAAAAACTAATAAATGGCTGTTGAGGGGCGGGGTGAATTCTATAAGTAAAATGGGTGATTTTATTGCTTGGTGTACTGAAGGTTTTAAAGGATTATGCAACTTTGATTTTTACTTAATGGATGACCTTATTATAATTACAAGATTTTTTGTGCATGTAATCTATTATGACTCTCAGGAGAATGTCTGCAGAATCTTGGGTATAAATTGTGATGTGGTTCCAAGCTGACCTTGTCATTATATTTAACTTTTATTTGAATTTTCTTTGTGTTGTGCATTCATGCAGTTTGTGATTATTAGGTTTAGTGTTTATATATGTGTATATATATATTTATATATATATATATATATATATATATATATATATATATATATATATATATATATATATATATATATATCCATATATATATATATATATATATATATATATATGTGAATGTATATATATCCATACAGTGAATGTTATGCAGATCAATGAAAAATTTTACCAAATTTCAGGTCTTCAAAACCATTATGAACCATGTCATATATATATATATATATATATATATATATATATATATATATATATATAAAATATACATACATACATACATACATACATACATACATACATACATACATACATACATACATACATACATACATACATACATACATACATACACAAGTCAAATATCTATACAAAGAAATCACCCAAAGTCAGCATATTTCAGAACTAATCACGAAACATACGGAAGTATTTAGTGCTGGAGTTTTCAAAAACAGTATTCCCGTTGGAATTCCCAGCTAATTCCAGCCCCTACCCAATACGAGCCGACGGCCGTGTTTATGCTATATCATTGATATAGATGAATTGCATAAAAAAAATTGCCTGGATAAAAAAAAAAAACCTCATTTATTTTTGATTAACTCAGCATTGCATGAACCACTTTATTATCGTTGATGAGAATGAATGAAAAGTATAATTTCTGTAGCTGTACGAGTTATTGTGCTGATGATAATATTATCATAATAGTAATACTGATTATTATTATTATTATTATTATTATTATTATTATTATTATTATTATTATTATTATTATTATTATTATTATTATTGGAGAAACAAATCCACAGTTATGTGTATGGACATATATTTAATTATTACTTTAATAATAATAATACTTTATTATTATTATTATTATTATTATTATTATTATTATTATTATTATTATTATTATTATTATTATTATTGGAAGAAACCTCTTTTAAACATTGTTGAAAATAATTTTTAATACAAAATATTGCTAATTATTATTATTATTATTATTATTATTATTATTATTATTATTATTATTATTATTATTATTATTTAAACTAAAGCAATAAAGAAGGGAGAATAACATCTTTATTCAAGAGATCCAATATCACGCAAGTCCTTTACCAATATAGGCATAATTTAATTCAGTTAATAAAGGCTTCAATATAATATATTGGCTAATTTGCATGGACATTGCTTTCGTAATGTGGGGCCGCTGTGACGTACCAATTTCCTTCTGCTACAAAGCAGTAGCCTGTCAGAGGCTTAATAGAGGGTTCAGTGGTTGTAAGTTTACATACACACATGTAATATATATATATATATATATATATATATATATATATATATATATATATATATATATAACTGAATCATATGAAAATATGGAATATATAATGAATATAGAAATAAATAATCAAAGACAAAATCCACGTAATGAATAGCAGGACTATAATCAAAGAAAATCCTTTAGCACACCATTGTTTCTCTTTCCTAGGATTCATTCTCTCTCTCTCTCTCTCTCTCTCTCTCTCTCTCTCTCTCTCTCTCTCTCTCTTATCCCACCACGTAAAATTCACGAATGGACAGAATTGTGAAGAAAAAGAAATCGTTGCTAATTCACACACAGAACGTATGTATCCTCAACGTATACATATTATACTTACGTATTTAACATTCCATTTCCTGGTTCTCCTTCTGCATCCATTATCAATATCATCCCTCTCCCCACCTGCATAGCAAATTGAGGCGTGTGCTTAATTAGTCAAAAGGTGCTTATGGGAGAGAGCGGAACGCGCGAGTCTTTTAATTGATTTATTTATGCAGCCTTTTGTGTCTGCCGTTTGGGAGAGGAATGAAGGGGGCTAGCAGAGAGAGAGAGAGAGAGAGAGAGAGAGAGAGAGAGAGAGAGAGAGAGAGAGAGAGAGAGAGAGAGAGAGAGAGAGAATGGGTTGAGAATTTTTCATTGTTAGTTGTGCCCCAGTTCTCACTGAGAGAGAGAGAGAGAGAGAGAGAGAGAGAGAGAGAGAGAGAGAGAGAGTTTTCATTGTAAGTTGTGCCCCAATTCTCACTGAGAGAGAGAGAGAGAGAGAGAGAGAGAGAGAGAGAGAGGGGGTGGTTGGAGAAATATTTCATCGTGAATAGTATCCCAATGCCCACACACACACACACACACACACACACACACACACACACACACACACACACACACAGAGAGAGAGAGAGAGAGAGAGAGAGAGAGAGAGAGAGAGAGAGAGAGAGAGAGGTTCTAATCTGTAGGATCACCAGCGGTTCCATTCCAGTGTAAGACTAGACGTATCCTATTCCACTTATTGAGAGAGAGAGAGAGAGAGAGAGAGAGAGAGAGAGAGAGAGAGAGAGAGAGAGAGCCCATTTTCATTTCAGCATATGCCTCCATACTGCAACCTAGATTTTTGATGATTTTCCGCCCAGCGGAAGGCCTTAATGAAATTGAAAGTTCTCGGAATTCTTGGCGAGCTTTGCGTACTAAGTTGCAACTGACGAGGTCCCTTCATAGTTAGAAGAGAATAAGATAGACTCTTGTTTTTGTTCTTTTGTAAGTTGGAGCGTTTTTTTTATATTACTTCTGCTATGAATTGGAGTTAATTTTACTGATTTTCATAATGATTTGAAAATTCATAATTTTTGGGTATTTCTTTATTTTTATTACTTTCAAGATTATGAAAATCGTTATACTTATAACGAATATGATAATAATGAATATGATAATAATGATTTTTCTTGTAAGAATATATATATTTTATATATATACAGGTGATTAATGTATCTTGTAATATATATATATATATATATATATATATATATATATATATATATATATATATATATATATATATAAATAAACAAATTTATAAATCATACATACAAGGTTCATTACAGATTACAGACAGCAATACCTGTAACCTAAACTACCTATTTTTCAGGACAAAAGAAAAGTATTTCATGTACAATTTAATTTGCCGAATACAGTTCGACAAAAATAGGCCCAGTTCTGATTGCCTCGTGCAATTAATGCTATGTACCTAGCATTAAGGCCTGGAACAAAAATAGGTCGGCATTCTCTCTCTCTCTCTCTCTCTCTCTCTCTCTCTCTCTCTCTCTCTCTCTCTCTCTCAGTCACTGTGACGTAATCGCTCTCTCTCTCTCAATCACTGTTACCTGATCTCTCTCTCTCTCTCTCTCTCTCTCTCTCTCAATCACTTTGACCAAATCTCTCTCTCTCTCAGTCACTGTGACCTGATCTCTCTCTCTCTCTCTCTCTCTCTCTCTCTCTCTCTCTCTCTCTCTCTCTCTCAATCACTGTGACCTAATCTCTCTTTCTCTCAATCACTGTGACCTAATCTCTCTTTCTCTCAATCACTGTGACCCAGTCTCTCTCTGTCTCTGTCTCTGTCTCTCTCTCTCTCTCTCTCTCTCTCTCTCTCTCTCTCTCTGTCAGTCACTGTGACCTAACCTCTCTCTCTCTCTCTCTAGCCAGAAGCTTAACTGCTACATAAAATCGACCTGCAGTCAATCATAATTATCATCTACTATTATTCAGAATTGTGTATATTTTTCACTTCATATTTCAGGCTCAACGTTTTCGAATATAGGACCAAGAATTCCGGACAGAATATTGTTACTTAGTCTGACGAATTTATTGAAATAAAAAGTTATTTGCCGACAGGCTATCACAGCCTGTATTTAAGTCTGAATGCAGTGATATATACATAGAACTCTGTCTGGATATCGTATCATTATTTTTAGAATTTTATAGATATGTATAACTCTGATTTCATTGGGAGGCGCTATGTAGTTTTGTATAGATTCTATTTCTGTGGGGATCATGTATATATATATATATATATATATATATATATATATATATCATATACATATACATATACATCTACATATATTCTAAATCACATTCCTAATCCACTCTATTTTTCTCATTCCACAGGTAAGCCAACCATAACATTGCGGCAGTGTCAGTTCCAGACGGGTGAGGTATGACGAAATAATTTTAGAACACAGTTTTTCATTATTCGGTTCCCAACCCGAGCTCCCGGAAGTGGGACAATATAACTGAATAATTATCATTCTGGGTTTTCGAAGTCATTTTCTGGTCTGAAATATCTCTCTCTGTTTCCTGTCGAAAAATGGCGGAATTACACTGAATTATTGATATATATATATATATATATATATATATATATATATATATATATATATATATATATATATATGTATGTATGTATATAAGTTTTTGCGTGCTGCTGGGTAGAATGCCTTGATGTAGGGTATGATTCATGATTTATCCATTTGCTCTCATAAGTTGGGTAAAGCCTAAAAGAACTGCTTTCTTATTATGGGCAAAGCTTAAAAGAACTGCTTTCATATGTTGGTAAAGCGTAAAAGAACTGCTTTCATATTTTTGGTAAAACCTAAAAGAACTTCTTTCATATGTTGGGTAAAGCCTAAAAGAACTGCTTTCATATTTTGGGTAAAGCCTAAAGGAACTGCTTTCACCTTTAGGGTAAAGCTTAAAAGAACTGCTTCCCTATTGTGAGTAAAACTTAAAAGAACTGCTTTCATATTTTGGGTAAAGCTGAAAGAACTGCTTTCATATTTTGGGTAAAACTTAAAAGGACTACTTTCATACTTTGGGTGAAGCTGAAAGAACTGCTTTCATATTCTGGGTAAAACTTAAAAGAACTGCTTACATATTTTGGGTAAAGCTTAAAAGAACTGCTCTCATATTTTGGGCAAAGCTTAAAAGAACTGCTTTCATATTTTGGGCAAAGCTTAAAAGAACTGCTTTCATATTTTGGGCAAAGCTTAAAAGAACTGCTTCATATTTCTGGTAAAGCTTAAAAGAACCGCTTTCATATTTTGGGTAAAACTTAAAAGAACTGCCAAAAATTGCTGTATAAATTATTGATATAAAAAAGATTCTACATTCCTAATATTCTTGAGCTCAGTCCCAGATTCACTATTTTCCCTAAAAAAAAAAAAAAACACGAATGAAAATTCCAACGCTGAATTGATAAATAAATATATTAATGTCATTTTATTCGCGAACATACATTACAATTACGTCGTATCTTTTGATATGTATTTATACAAGTTAAAAAATTAAATTGCATTGGTACTGGAACATTTGTCCTTTCAATTTTGAATCGGTAATGGAGGCATATTTATTATAGGTAGCGTAATGGTAACGAGATGAGTTTCAAACATATGTATATATATATATATATATACAATTATATATGCTTATATATATATATATATATATATATATATATATATATATATATATATATATATATATATATATATATATATATATATATATATATACACGATTTGTGATCACGGTATATATGGAATTTTAAAAACTGAAAAAAATAGATCTTAAAGTAAATAGATATTTAATAACCACAAAGTGGTAACTTGATTTTTTGACATTCATCTTATTTGTACTTTATGCTTTATTCATCATTTCATTTATTAATTTTCCTATCAATAAAGAAAAAAAAACAAAAATATCCATTGACTCGCCTATTTAGCGGCTGGGTTCATACGGAAGAAAGAGAAAGGGAAAGTTTTTTTATTTCGATTTTAAAGTGAAATTTTTTTTCTCTGTATTTTAAAGGGAGAAGCTTTTTTTTTTTTTTTTTAAACCCAACCCCAATTAGAGTTAGAAAAGACACGGGAAGCCATCCGGTTATGACGTACTGTAATCAAAGCCCGCTGCCCTATTTTAGAGGCATGGTTGGAAAATGGAGGGATGTTTTTGATATGTTTGCATGTTTTTATTTTGGTGAATATATATGTATATATATATATATATATATATATATATATATATATATATATATATATATATATATATATGTATGCATGTATATATATATGTGTATATATATATATATATATATATATATATATATATATATATATATATATATATATATATATATATATATATATATATATATATATATATATATATATATATATATATATATATATATATATATATATATATATATATATATATGTATATATGTGTGTGTGTGTGTGTGTGTGTGTGTGTGTGTACATATACTGTATGTATAAACATATATATATATATAACTCAAAATTAAACAATTTAATGATAAATTATTGCAAGAAAAACGCAAATAGGCTAATTCGCTTTCCCAAAGCCTTGCTTATTAGTCCTGACATGGACACAAAAAAAAAAAAAATAGAAAAGTAAAAAAAAGTTTTAGGAAGCACCAGTACCAAGCATGACCCACAGCCCCCCCCCTACTCCTACCTTACCAGCCACCAACCACCACACACCCACCCTACCCCAGAGATCAATAGTTCCTCCGTGACCTAAGGAACATGTAATCACCTTCAGAAGCCTTGCATTCTTCTGTACCTATATGATACGCGCCACGGCTCCAGTGAAAAAGAGTCCAGTCATTAGAGTTTACAAAGCGTCATCTTGGCCCCTCTCTCTCTCTGACGCCAAGATTTTTTTGACTGAATCCTAGCCTAATTGATTTTAATTTTTGCCACTTGAGTTGGTGTTTGTTTGTGTAGAATTGGTAAGCACTCTCTCTCTCTCTCTCTCTCTCTCTCTCTCTCTCTCTCTCTCTCTCTCTCTCTCTCTCTCTCTCTCTCTCCTTGCCAAGTTTCTTTTACTGAATCTAAGACTGGCTGATTTCATTTCATCCTCTAAGTTGCTGTTTGTTTACCTAGACTTTAAATTAAGCTGATTCTGTTTAAGAAAAATTAGGCTATGAAGCGAAGCAATGGCCTCCCCACTCTCTCTCTCTCTCTCTCTCTCTCTCTCTCTCTCTCTCTCTCTCTCTCTCTCTCTCTCCTACGCCAAGTTTCTTTGACCGAGATGTAATAAGGTCTGTAAACTATTTACATCTTCAAAGAATTCACATTCCGTCTTAAGAGAGCAGAGTACATTACCCATTTTGAAGCTTGCTAAAAAAATGAAAGTTGTAATAAGTTCTGTGAACGACTGATATCTTCAAAGAATTCACATTCCGCTATAAGAGAGTAGAAGATATTACTCTTTTTGAAGCTTTATAAAAAAATACGAGTTGTAATAAGGTCTTTAAACCATTCATATCTTCTATTATTATTATTATTTTATTCAGAAGATGAAGAACCCTATTCATATGGAACAAGCCCACCACAGGGGCCATTGACTTGAAATTCAAGAAGCTTCCAAAGAATATGGTGTATTATTATTTATTATTATTATTATTATTATTATTATTATTATTATTATTAGCAGGCTGAACCCTATTCATATGGAACAAGCCCACCACTACA
>NC_089770.1:413500-431000 GCF_040412425.1 Macrobrachium rosenbergii
TAAACCTGAATAGAAATTAGGAAAACCCGGACCAAAAAAAAAAAGACATAATTCAATCTCATCTGACACAAATTCTATATAATAATAATAATAATAATAATAATAATAATAATAATAATAATAAGATAAACAGACAAACTCACGTAACATAAGATCTTCACCTAGATAGGAAGAAGCCGCAACATTCTAAACCAACCACATAGGCCCATTCGGAGCCCAAGGTTTGGAACGAAGGCCTATGAGGAAACGCATGTGGACACCCCCACCCCCTCACCCCACCGCCACGGCCCCAATATTCTTCAGGAGGCTGGAGAAGAAGGGGAAATCATCAACATGAAAGTCTAGACGAGGAGTTTTCTCCCAAATAGAGTGCGCCATTGTTCGAGGTCTGGTCCGGAAAATGGCTCGAGTAAAAAATATATATATATATAAAGGAATATGAAGCCAATGTCTTGTATTTTTTTTTTTTTTTTTTTTTGTTTAAGTTTTTTTCAGCTTGTTATGTTTGAAGTTTTGTTTTTATATTCAGCTTTATATGTATGTATGTATGTATGTATATATATATATATATGTATATATACAATATATATATATATATATATATATATATATATATATATATATATATATATATATATATATATATATATATATATATATATATATATATATATATATATATATATATATATATATATATATATGCATATATATACTGTATTCATATTATATTCAGATTTCCCGAAAAAATCAATAAAAAAATGCGCGAAGTTTCTTCACTTTTCTGTACAGCGTATAATCAAGGCCTCCGAAAATAGATCTCATCTTTCGGTGGTCTCGGTACGATGCTGTATATGAGCCGCGGCCCATGAAACCTTTAACCACGGGCCTGTAGTGGCCTGTTCTATATCGTTGCCAGAAGCACGATCATGGCTAACTTTAACCTTAAATAAAATAAAAACCACTAAGGCTAGAGGGCTGCAATTTGGTATGCTTGATGACTGGAGGGTGGATGGTCGACATACCAATTTGCAGCCCTCTAGCCCTAATAGTTTTTAGATTTGGGGGCGAAAAATTGCGGACAGAATAAAGTGCGGACGGACAGACAAAGTTGGCACAATAGTTTTCTTTTCAGAAAACTAAAAGATAGATAATCGCTTCGAATTTTGCACTAAATTGGTTGTATCCTTTTTGCTGTTCTGGTTTGCACGCTTGGCTTATGAGAGAGAGAGAGTGAGAGCTATATTTTTGGCTTTTATTTAGGTGAAAGAGAGAGAGAAAAAAAGATACTTTACACTTTCAGATGCGAATATTCTGCTCTCTCTCTCTCTCTCTCTCTCTCTCTCTCTCTCTCTCTCTCTCTCTCTCTCTCTCTCTACCCCGTTTTCTCGAGAACTATCAAACGCGCCGTCCTCGTCAATGCCTACATCCGAGGAATATTATGTAAGCCTTTTCCAATACCCTCAATGTACTCTATATGCTGTTTCGCCCGTAAAAATGTCCTTCTTCCCCCCCTCCCTCTGCCCCCACCTCTTATATGTTCCTCCCTCCACCCCTGTCTAGCCCTCCCACTTCCTCCCCACTCTCTCTCTCCTTCCAGGTATTTCCCTTCGCAACAGAAAAGAATAATTCTCCGTTTCATCGAACACTTTGCACCTGGCGTGACGGCAAAAGCTGCCCATTTCATACAGTTTCCTCTTAAAGTCTGGGAATATGCGAATATGTTCACTCTCTCTCTCTCTCTCTCTCTCTCTCTCTCTCTCTCCTTTCTTTTCTCTAGGCAGGTTCCTCTTGAAGTCTGGGAATATGCGAATATGCTCTCTCTCTCTCTCTCTCTCTCTCTCTCTCTCTCTCGCATTCCTCCTTTCTCTCTTGCATTCCTTCTCTCTCTCTCTCTCTCTCTTTTTTCTCTTTCTCCTCCTTTCTCTCTCTCTCTCTCTCTCTCTCTCTCTCTCTCTCTCTCTCTCTCTCTCTCTCTCTCTCTCTTTTATTCCACCTGTTTCTCTTTCTCTCTCTATTATTCCTCCTTTCTCTCTATTTCTCTCTCTCTCTCTCTCTCTGCATTCTCCTTTCTTTCTCTGTCTTTTATTCCACCTGTTTCTCTCTCTCTCTGTCTTTTATTCCACCTGTCTCTCTCTCTCTCTCTCTCTGTTATTTCTCCTCCACCCCCTCTCTCTCTCTCTGTCTGTCTCTCTCTCTCTCTCTCTCTCTCTCTCTCTCTCTCTCTCCTCTTTTCCTCAAACAGGCAGAGGCTGTTATGGTTTTGAGGAATAAAAAAAACAAACAACTCTCCGAGTTTTGTTTATCTTCACTGTCCTTACCTCCAGTTTTTTTGTGTTTGGCTGCCCAGCAAAATTGTCTGTGAAAGTCTTGGCTGCTCCACAAAATTGTCTGTGAAAGTCTTTTCAAATTTTTTTCCCTCTTCTTCTCTCGATGCTTTCGCGTTATAAAGCGAGTATGAATGAAGGTCGTGAAGAGTTTTTTTTTTTATTCTTTTATTTCTGGGTTAATTTTTTTATATGTATTTTTGTTTTTAGGGTTTAGTGTTGTGCTTTTCGTTGTGGAGAATATTTTCGAGTTAGTGGTCTGTTTAAGTTTGCTTCTGGTTGGAGTTAGGAGTGCTTTAAGTTTAAAAGTATATATATATATATATATATATATATATATATATATATATATATATATATATATATATATATATATATATATATATATATATATAAATATAAATAATCAAGAAAATATAGAACAGAGACAGAATTTATAAATAAAGACAAAATCCACTAAGGAAAGAGAAACAATGGCGCACTGCTCAGTAAAGGACAAGAGGTCGAAAATCCTTGCAGTACTCACTGTTTCTCTTTCCTTCGTTTAATTTGTCTTTACATATATACTGTATACGTGTGTGTGTGTATATATACACACATTTACACCCACAACCAATAATCCCATCCATCTGCAACATCAAGATGTAAACACAAGCGACCCCGGAATCCTATCGTGGAGACCAAGATGCTGTCGGTGGCGAACCTGTGTGAATGCGTGTCTTGCAGGATTAACAATTAAGTTTGTGTTTGGTTTAGGCGTTGTTGATTTTCCTCTCTGATTAGGGGCCCCCGGATAAACCAATAGAGAGAGAGAGAGAGAGAGAGAGAGAGAGAGAGAGAGATAGGTCAATCAGAATGGGACTAAAGGCTAACCAACCCTGGTGGTTTTAGGTGCAGTGAAATTGTTTTTGTTTGTTTGAGAGAGAGAGAGAGAGAGAGAGGAGAGTTCAGGTCAATCAGAATGGGGCTACAGGCTTAACTAACCATGTTTTAGACACACGAACATTATATATATATAGAGATATCAGAGAGAGATATATATATATATATATATAGTATATATACATATATATATATATATATATATATATATATATATATATATATATATATATATATATATATATATATATATATATATATATATATATATATATATATATATATATATATATATATATATATATTATATACATTCATACATACTACATACATACATACACACACACACACACACACACACACACACGAACCCCCAACCCCAGCAAATGAAAACATCCGTTTAGCATTGCATCTAATCACTCAGACGGTGAATAATCAATGATGCTTTTAGCAACAACAAATCAGATTCCGGTTTTTTTTCTTCTTCTTCTTCTTCTTCTTTTACCTCCCTTCCTCCGCCCCACTGAACCTCTTCTCTTTTCAAGTAGATTCTCTCTCCCGGAAATAAGTTTACGATCTTTTCGGAGCAGATTTCTTTCCTATCGAGAAATTACTAATGGCCTCGTGTCCTCTCTTTTGATGTCTGTGTGTGTGTGTGTGTGTGTTTGTTGATCTATTTATCTATCTAATTATCTGTTTCTTGGAGATCTGAAGCGAATTGCCCTCTGATCTCATTCGATCTCTGTTCTCATTGGCTTTTAAGTCGTCGTGTTTCTCTGTACTTTATCTGTTCCTCCTGGTCGTTACTTATTCATTATTGCCATTCGTATCCCATTTCCTCTCTTTATCCTCATTCTTCTTCTTCTTCTTCTTCTTCTTCTTCTTCTTCTTCTTCTTCTTCTTCTTCTTCTTCTTCTTCTTCTTCTTCTTCTTCTTCTTCTTCTTCTCGACCCAACCCTTCCTCTCCCCACACACTTTCCATTCCACATCTTAATCCTCCTCTCTCTCTCTCTCTCTCTCTCTCTCTCTCTCTCTCTCTTTCAAACGACTCTAATCCTCAACATTTCTCCTTCTTTCCTCCACCTCCATTCACAGGTCCTCCTCGCCCTTCTCCACCTCCTCCTCCTCTACCTCCTCCACTACCTCCTCCTCCACTACCTCCTCCTCCACTACCTCCTCCCTCCTCAACCTCTTACCTCTCAGAGTTCACCGAGGAAGTGATTTAGTGGCGAGAGAAACGGGAAAAGGAAATCATTATGCATTTGTGATATTCACGCGGCTCTGGTGTCTCAAGTAAGAGGGTAAGAGAGAGAGAGAGTGAGAGTGAGAAAGAGATATATATGATTCCCCCTCTCTCTCTCTCTCTCTCTCTCTCTCTCTCTCTCTCTCTCTCTCTTGTGCGTCTGTGTGATGGAAGATGAGAAGTTAAGGGGGAAGTAATAGCGTTTCCTAACGCAGCTATTATATATGCCGACTGGGAGGAGAAAGCTGAACAGCTCAGGTGTAGTCGAAGATTTTCGAGAAGTGTTTTTTAATTTTTTTTTATTTGGTCTTTTATTTCGATTGTTTTTTTTTATCTAATTATATATCCCAGGCTTTTAGTAGGCATTCAGGCTTTAGTTTTTTGTTTTCCTGAATCGTTTTATCAATTATTTTATTGATAGTTTTTGTCAACTTTTAAAAAAAAAAATTTTTATCTTTTTATTTTGTTTTCATTCCTATTTTTTTTTATTTGGTCTTTCAGCTGTTTTTTTATCTATTTATATATCTCAGGCTTTTAGCAGGCATTCGGGTTTTAGTTTTTGTTTGCCTGAATTGTTTATCAATTATTTTATTGATATTTTTTGACAACTTTTTTTTCGAACAATTTTTTTTCATCTTTTTATTTTCTTTACATTCCTATTTTTTCATTTGGTCTTTCATCTTTTTTTTTATCTAATTATATATCGCAGGCTTTTAGTGGGCATTCAGACTTTAGTTTTTTGTTTTCCTGAATCGTTTTATCAAATTACTTTACTGATATTTTTTGACAACTTTTTTCAAAAAAATTTGTTCAGCTTTTTATTTTCTTTTCATTCATATTTTTTTATTTGGTCTTTCATTTTGGGTTTTTTATTTAATTATATATCTCAGGCTTTTAATAGGCATTCAGGCTTTAGTTTTTATTTGCCTGAATCGTATTATCAATAATTTTATTAATAGTTTTTGACAACTTTTTCTTCAAAAATTTTTTTTATCTTTTATTTTCTTTCCATTCCTATTTTTTTATTTGGTCGTTCAGTCAGTTTTTTTTTATCTAATTATATATCTCAGGCTTTAAGCTTTGCATTCTGATGTGGTTGTTTTTTAATCGTGGTATTAATCATTTCATTAATATTTTTTGGTCAACTTTTTTTATGCTTCTCATTTCTATTTTTTTCTTTTACTCTCTCTCTCTCTCTCTCTCTCTCTCTCTCTCTCTCTCTCTCTCTCTCTCTCTCTCTCTCCGCTGCATCGGTATATCCATTGTCATCTTGCTAAAAAGAAGATCTATATTAATCCTGTGTCACTGGAAATGATCCCAGGTGCCAATGCGAGACTGATGACGTCAACAGATCTAATTAGCATATAACCGGGGAAAGGCTGATTAGGAACCGAGTGGATCGAGAGAAGTCTACGGTCAGTTCACGCCCTATTTCACTTACTGTTGTTATTATTATTATTATTATTATTATTATTATTATTATTATTATTATTATTATTATTATTATTATTATTATTACTACGGATAATAGTCTACGGACAATACACGACATATTTCACTTATTATTATTATTATTATTATTATTATTATTATTATTATTATTATTATTATTATTATTATTATTATTATTACAGTATACCCCAAGAGTCAAAAGTTGATTTGTTTAGGGACGGTACGTACCGTCTCGCCGATCAGGAGACGTACCGTCGTTCTGCATGCGGGTTGGTCGACGGTACTTCTAATCGATAGTTCTATTAACCACTGGCTACCGTTGCACAGAGAATGATAAACTGGTTCTAACTGCGTTATTATTATTATTATTATTATTATTATTATTATTATTATTATTATTATTATTATTATTATTATTATTATTATTAATAAGTAGATTCTTTATAAGAGAGTCAGGAAGAAGCGATTATCACCCTCATTGCTCTACTCTTTAAGGTCCATTTCTGTGCATACACTTTCCTCTCTAATCCCTTGATATCACATCAAAGAGTCAGGCCTATCTCACCAAGGCCTCCCCACACCGTCCTGTTTGTTGAATCAAGACTTTTGTCTTTGTTTATTTAATTTTTCAATCAGTAAAGAATCTCTCTCTCTCTCTCTCTCTCTCTCTCTCTCTCTCTCTCTCTCTCTCTCTCTCTCTCTCTCTCTCATCTCTCATCAACACAAAGGAACTTGTACTCGTCCCCAAATAGTCATGCCACTTATCCCACGCGCAAGGTGGTGCGAGAAATAATTCAATAAAGAATCTCTCTCTCTCTCTCTCTCTCTCTCTCTCTCTCTCTCTCTCTCTCTCTCTCTCTCTCTCTCTCTCGGCTTCTTTTTTAATGAGCCACAAGTGCTCCGAGGCTGACATTTTCTCCAGTGGGTTTTTGTATCGATCTTTCGTTACGCTGAAGATTCCTCCACTGGGCGAACCACCACTAGTGACCAGGTGGTCTGGTCTGCGACGGAATTCCCCTGACGAGAAACTGCTTAGCTTTTGTCAAGTGGAAAGTGGAGTTTCTCATTCTTCGTGGGTGTAGGTGTTTGTATGTGTACGGTTATACACACACATACACGCACGTGTATATATATTTGTAAATATATACACATATATGTATGTATGTATATATATATATATATATATATATATATATATATATATATATATATATATATATATATATATATATATATATATATATATAGAGAGATAGAGAGAGAGAGAGAGAGAGAGAGAGAGAGAGAGAGAGAGAGAGAGAGTAACTTCACAATATTAATTGCTTTGCCTGGTCCTAATAGCCAGCCTGCATGTGAAAAAGCAATTTTGAAGCAACTCGATAACTCTATCCTTGCAATACAAATAAATAAATAAATAAATAAATAAATAAATAATATAAATAAATATATATATATATATATATATATATATATATATATATATATATATATATATATATATATATATATATATACATACATACACACACATTTATACGTGATATCCCTGTCTATTTTTGTATTTTTCTTCTTGAATGTGTAGCTATTCAGCTTGCACTCTTGCACATCCATCAATCTATAATTGAAGAAAAGCAGCCCATTCTCACACGAACTGAACCGATGCATGTATAGAATCGATATCCCTCCAGTGACACACACACACACACACACACACACACACACATACCACTAGCTGTCGTGTCTACTTCCCAGCAGAACTTTGTGACCTCAATTTTCTCTTCTGAAATAATTGTATTTTTGTATTTTTTAGAGTATTTTCTCGTAATAGAATAAGTTAGGTATAATTCCCATTAAGTTTCAATTCATTTTCAAATTCAAATTCAAAATTTTATTCATAAGGATTCAACTTGTAAACCCCATGTACAAAAAATATTAGGAAGGGACAATGTCAGCTTCTATTTTTGAATGATGTAGACAATACGATTTGGAACTGAAGATTTTCTGCTAGAATATAAATTCAATTTCATATTCAAATTCAAATTCAAAATTATATTCAAACAAATAGAATTAGTAAACATGTGAAAAAACTTAAGAACGGCAAGGCTGTATTTTCAGAGAAATAAAAAAAAAAGATGAAGATTCTACTAAAGATGGTATTGAATTTCCAATTCATAACTACAGTTATGAACTCTGACAATTGGTCATTTATTCCTGCTAATAACTTCGTTCAATAACTGAAAAAAACTAAAATAATCTCTTCATTCTATATTGCATAGAATAATTATGGAATCCTGCAATAAAAAAATTCTAATTTCAACCTGCTTATATCTTTATCAAAGTATCATCATTTTAATACGAGTCTACCCTTGGGTCCTATGGGCAATATGAGGCCTTTTCCCACCCCCACCCCTAAAACTGACCGTCCAAAGTCTCTAGAGGCAGAAAAGAGTAACAACTCTGTGAATTTCATGTGGGCTTCCCATTTCACCTTCCTGGAAGACTCATTCTAAGGTACATCTTCATTCTCACTTCCTGGCTACAGAAGAACCCAGTCCCTCGCAGAGGTAAGGGGGAGATGGTGATAATACCTCTCAGAGGTAGGTAGGAGAATCTCCCGAGGTAAAACTTGACAGTAAAGGAAGGCGAGATGGTTGAGAGAGAGAGAGAGAGAGAGAGAGAGAGAGGGGGGAGGAGTTGGTGTGAGGAGTTGGGGTGAGGGGAGGTAACATAGATGGACCACAGGTAGGAAGGCATATATATGGCAGTACATTCGTGACGGGAACGAGAATTGAGAGAGAGAGAGAGAGAGAGAATGGGGAGTGAGTGGGGGTTTAATGTCTTGGGTGAGGGGAGGGAGGAGGAGGAGGAGGAGGAGGGGAAGGAGGGGGTGTAAGGAAGAGAGACCCCAAAATGGCGTGATCCACAGGCATATTCCCGAAAGGTGTAGCGTTCAATAAAGACTAGCCAGTGTAAAATGTCCTCGCATACGCCCGTGTGGGTTTGTGTATGTTTGTGTGCGTTTGTGTGTGTGTGTGTCTGTGAGGCCTGTGAGCGTATCCCTGGCACATTACCGAAGTCACAGACGTAACTCCAAGAATTTCTCTTATTTTTTCCCTATTTTTTTTTTTTTTTTTTTTTTGGTATCGGTTCTCACTTTTTCCCACAAAATGAGGAAGGATCATGGCACCAAACGCCATGGGCTATAATTTATGATTCTTTATTCGTTCTTACGGTTTCCTGAAGGAGGGAGAGACTCTAGGTTTTACTGTAGAGAGAGAGAGAGAGAGAGAGAGAGAGAGAGAGAGAGAGAGAGAGAAAGTTGCTATAATTTTTATGATTATTTCTTTTTACGTTTTTCTGAGGAAGAGAGACTTTCAAGGTTTTACTGAGAGAGAGAGAGAGAGAGAGAGAGAGAGAGAGAGAGAGAGAGAGTGGAAGGTGTCTTGAGTACGTAATGTTCATTTAATATTTAGTTGCATGCGTATCCCAAGATGAAGGCTGCAGTATTAAGAGTCATTTCAAAAGCTGGAGCTATTTTTTTTTTACGAGGTTTTAAGACCCAGCTATTAATCTGAAGTTCATTATTTTGTTATGCACTTGTAGCCATGTAGAGTTTATGCTCGACCTAATTGAAAACCTAATTGAATGTTACGTACTTTAGCTGTTGTTTGTTGTTCTCTCTCTCTCTCTCTCTCTCTCTCTCTCTCTCTCTCTCTCTCTCTCTCTCTATATATATATATATATATATATATATATATATATATATATATATATATATATATATATATATATATAATATACTATTATATATACATTTACACACACACACACACACACACACACACACCTTTCTATTCTATTTGGATATCCTACATGAACAAGCTGGCCAGAAAAGCCGAGAGGAGTTTTGAAATTCCAAAATATCGCCCCCCTCAACACCTCCCAAGCCTCCCCCACCCCCAACAACCTTTATGACGAGAAACTCGGATTAGCGCCATAACTCTCTCTCTCTCTCTCTCTCTCTCTCTCTCTCTCTAAATTTCCTCTGTTTTGAAATGAAATGGCAGTGTGAAAGTGGCCCGCCTTCGAAGCTACTCCGAGGCAAATGCCCGGTTAATTTGGGGGCCAGGGTTATTAACAAAATTGGGCGCCTACTGCTCCGACTCTCTTGAAATGAAAGCTTTCGTTTTTAATCTCTTTTTATTTTCAAATCTGTTGTTCCTCTCTTTCTTATTGTTTATTTTATTTTCGAATTTGTTGTTTCTCCATTTCACCTTAGTTCATTTTTCGTTTGGTTTTTATCTTCTGTGATTTTGATTCGAACTTCAGTGAATTAATCACTTTATTTTTATTTTTTATTTTTTATTTCTCTCTGTATATTTCCTTTTCATTGTTTTCTTTTGTTGGTTTTTCATATTCTATTCTTTATTAGTTTTTTCTTTGTCGTAATATTAGCACATCTTAATAAACTATTATTATTATTATTATTATTATTATTATTATTATTATTATTATTATTATTATTATTATTATTATTATTTATGCATATCAAAGGTCACCTTTGTCATAATATTAGCACATCTATCAATAAAACTATTATTATTATTATTATTATTATTATTATTATTATTATTATTATTATTATTATTATTATTATTATTATTTTTACTTTATGCATATCAAAGGCCACCTTTGATATGCTAAAGCATAAAGGAATTTATCATATAAACATTATTATATTAGCGTCAATTCCCAACGCTGCAAAAAAAAATATATATATATAAAATACAAAAAAAAAAAAAAAGTTCAGGCTTCCCAACACAGTTATTCCAACTGACATTATAAAACGACTTTTAGCAAATGCTGTTAGTCATAAAAAAACATATATCATGCACACACTTTAAATTTAATTGTAAATTTACCAAAAGCTCTTCAGGAACAAGAAATGGTACATATTCTTCAAAGTTCCTATTTTTTAAAAGCTTTTTCAAATTTCCCTTTTTTGAAAGCTTATTCATATAAACATATCATACACACACACACACTCTCTCTCTAATTGCATATTTACCAAAAGCTCTTCAGGAACAAGAAATGGTACATATTTTTCGAAGTTCCCATTTTTAAAAGCTTATTCAAGTTTCCCTATTTGAAAGCTCATTCATATAAACATATCATACACACCCACTTTAACTTTAATTGTAATTTTACAAAAAGGTCTTCAGGAACAAGAAATGGTATATTTTTTCAAAGTTCCCATTTTTAAAGCTTTTTCAAATTTCCATTTTTTGAAAGCTTATTCATATAAACATATCATACACACACACACACACACACACACACACACACACACACACACACACACACACACACACTCTAATTCCCTTTTTGAAAGCTCATTCATGTAAACATATCATACACACACACACACACACACACACTTTAACTTTAATGGTAATTTTACCAAAAGCTCTTCAGGAACAAGAAATGGTACATATTTTTCAAAGTCCCATTTTTTAAAAGCATCCGGTGACTGCATCTATTTTGTTGGCGACGGAGGACCGTGTGTAAATACCTTGTTTATTTTGCATTTGGCGAGATTACTCCAGTAGGACAAGGAGTGTAGACAGGTGCTTTAGTGTCTGTTTGCACGCAGATTTTTTGGGCTGCCTTCACTGAAGGACACAGAGAGAGAGAGAGAGAGAGAGAGAGAGAGAGAGAGAGAGAGAGAGAGAGAGAGAGAGAGAGATTTAGCCTCGTAAAACTGGAAGAGATATGTGAAAATGTTCTTTATTATTTTGAATCAATTCTTTTCAAAATGTGTGTGCACGTTGCTGTTTTGCTGCTTTGCCTTGAGAGAGAGAGAGAGAGAGAGAGAGGAGAGACAGAGCTAAGAGAGAGAGAGAGAGAGAGAGAATTTTTGTAAGCCCTAATGTCTGTTTGCACGCCTGTACTGAAAGACAGACAGTCAGATGGACAAAGAGAGAGAGAGAGAGAGAGAGAGAGAGAGAGAGAGAGAGAGAGTTACTCTCGAAAAACTGGAAGCGACGTGTGGAAATAATCTTTATCATTTCTTATCGAATTATTTTCAGCTATGAATGTTCATTCTCAAACCTTCTCTCTCACCATTTCCCATTTCCACCATTTATCGTCTCGCATTCTCCCCAAAATTAATCTCTTATTATCCTCTCCATGTCATTCCCTCCCCAATCTATCTATCTTCCTTTCGTAAATGAATACAAACGCAAGCTTTCAAATGGTATTTAAGCAAATAATTTCCCATCTTCATACTTTCACTCTAAGTCCTCTCGCCATTTCTCATTTCCACCATTTATTGCCTTTTATTTCCCCCCCCCCCCCCTTTAATAATCCTCTTTATTATCGTCTCTATGTCATCCCTTCCCCAACTTATCTATCTCCCTTTCGTAAGTTCGCTGCGAACGAACGAGGGTTTATAAGGAAGAATTGGGGGGACGTACGTGTTTTGTACTTAATTTCCGGGTTTCGGAGAATTTAATTGGGGCGTTCACTCGCCTAGCTCCCTTTAATGCCTGGTGCCGCAAGGTTATATATATATATATATATATATATATATATATATATATATATATATATATATATATATATATATATATATATATATATATATATATATATATATATATATATATATATCCATTGAAAATTTAGTTCAGTTCGTCGATGAATAAGTAAAGATAAATACGAGATTGTTTGATTCGGATAGTGAGAGTAATAAAAGTGATAAATGAAGTAGTTATTGCAAGAAATTGATATATATATATATATATATATATATATATATATATATATATATATATATATATATATATATATATATATATATATATATATATATATATATATATGTGTGTGTGTGTGTGTGTGTGTGTGTGCACACGAATACCCATCACGCTTGTGTTACTAGAACGCTGAACATAAACGAATAACCACAACGCAATAAACTCATACCACCAGTGAAGGTCTGGGCGTGTGTGTGTGAGTGAATGAAAGAGAGAGAGAGAGAGAGAGAGAGAGAGAGAGAGAGAGAGAGAGAGAGACGTGTCTTAATAGCTCTTTGCTGGGTACTTACGGAAATAAAAAGCTTTTTATATTCAGTGGCAACTGCCTCGCCTTCTTCAGGTGAGGGGAACCTCGTAGTCAAGGCTTCTTCTTCTTCCTCTTCCTCCTCCTCCATCTTCTTCTTCTTCTTCTTCTTCTTCTTGCTTGTCTCTCGTGGATTCCCTTTGGCGACCTCATTTTGGATTATTTAGACTGGGTGAAATGTCCCTCTCTCTCTCTCTCTCTCTCTCTCTCTCTCTCTCTCTCTCTCTCTCTCTCTCTCTTCTTCTTCTCCTTCTTCTTCTTCTTCTTCTTCTTAATCCTCATTCTCCTACGTATCCCATAATCCTTTCAGACTCGAATATCCTTCGCACGTTCCTTTTATCTGCTCATTATTCCATTCCCTCTCCTCACCTTTTCACTCTCTCTCTTCCTCCTCCTCAATCCCTCCTCCTCCTCACTCCTCCTCCTCACTCCTCCTCACTCCTCCTCCTCACTCCAAGGATCCATCCAAGATCTTTTTTTTTCCATTCATCTGTCGTCTCTCTAATATACTGAATTCGGTCACTCAGTCTTATGCTCAATTCATAGACACACCAGAGCTCTCTCTCTCTCTCTCTCTCTCTCTCTCTCTCTCTCTCTCTCTCTCTCTCTCTCTCTCTCGTGTCACCAATACCTTCTTCTTTTTAGAGTATTGCGTTCAGTTTTAGAGGCAGTCTCATAATGAGACTGCAATAATGAGTGTTTATGATATATATATATATATATATATATATATATATATATATATATATATATATATATATATATATATATATAAAGTATATATATAATGTATTATATCTATATATATATATATATATATATAATGCAATAAATTTCTATTTTCGTACGACTATATGTGAAGCATAATTCTCTCTCTCTCTCTCTCTCTCTCTCTCTCTCTCTCTCTTTATCACATTTCCACTATTCCTCTTGCATGTGAATCTAGTTCCACCATCTCTCCCTACCTTCTGGTCTCTCTCTCTCTCTCTCTCTCTCTCTCTCTCTCTCTCTCTCTCTCTCTCTCTCTCTCTGAGTCCATCCTCTTACATGTGAATCTAGTTCCATCGTCTCTACCTACCTTCTGGTCTCTCTCTCTCTCTCTCTCTCTCTCTCTCTCTCTCTCTCTCTCTCTCTCTCTCTCTCTCTCTCTCTCTCTCTCAGAGTCCATCTTATCCACCCATTTATCTCCGCATCTAACAGTTTTCATGTCTCACTCCTTCCCTCATCTTCCCCGCGAATCTTTTCCCAACTTTCTCTCCTGCGAGACAATTATCATTCCGCTCTGTTTTGTCGGAATAATTACGAGTCATCTCCGAAATTTATTCCGCTGCGGATTCCTCAGGCGTGGGCGGATTGTCCTCACTGCAAGCACGTAGACTGCTTTTTTTTTATTTTTATTTTTTGGTTTTAGTGTCTATGATCAATTAGGACGCTGTTATAGAAGAAGAAGGTTATTTTTTTTTTTTGGTGGACTAAATCATATTATAGGTACAACTTTGTTTTTGGAGTAAGTAATACAAACCACGCACAAACAAACACACGCACAAAAACAAACACAAACACACTTGCACACAAACCAACACAAACACACACACAAACGCAAACCACACACGAACACTTACATACACAAATACACACACACACAAACACAAACATGCAGAAACACATACACACATACGCAAACCACACAAACACAAGCCACACATACACAAACTACAAACACACATACACACACACAAACCACAAACACAAACATACATACACACATACAAACAAACCGTACACCAGACACAAACACACATACACAAACCACAAACAAACAACAAACTCACACAAACACATACATACATTCACAAACACAAACAAAGCACAAACACACAAACACAAACAAACAAACAAACAAACAAACCTCTCGCTCTAAGTCATTAGAGAATGCTTGGACCATTAACAAACAGAAGCGTGAGGGCTGGGCCGTTTCACTCTTTGCCCAGTTACATATGTTATGCCTCTCTCTCTCTCTCTCTCTCTCTCTCTCTCTCTCTCTCTCTCTCTCTCTCTCTCTCTCTCTCTCTCTCTCTCTCTCTCTCAAGTGAATTATGAAGCGGAAGGCGAGAAAAAGATCAGGCGAGACGAAAAAGGTGGATATGAGAAAAACGATAAATTAGAGGAATAGAAGAGAAGTGTTGAAGAAAGTAAATGGAATTATTGAATAAATATCATCAGAAAGTGCGGAAGAGAAAGCACTGAAGATAGAAAGTGCCAGCTTTCAGGGAATGAGGAGAAATGATTGGAAAAAACAACAAAGGAAAAAACAAATCACAATAGAATTTTGGAGATGAAAAAAGTTGATGATAAAGAGGTTGAAAGGAGAATAAACAATAAATGGATGAAGAGGAGAGGTTCACTAATATATTAATGAATGCAGAGAGAGAGAGAGAGAGAGAGAGAGAGAGAGAGAGAGAGAGAGAGAGAGAGAGAGAGATAAAAAAAATTAAAAAAGAAAGTTTATAACAAGCAAGAATTTTCAAGGGAGAGAGAGAGAGAGAGAGAGAGAGAGAGAGAGAGAGAGAGAGAGAGAGAATTCAAAAAAAATAACAAAAATAATTTCCAAACACAGACACATTTCAAATTTGTGTGTGTGTGTGTGAGAGTGTGTGAGAGTGTGAGAGAGAGAGAGAGAGAGAGAGAGAGAGAGAGAGAAAACAATATTAAAAAAATTTAAAAATTGAACGAAAAATTTTGCCAGTCCAAATTTCAAGAAGGTTGTCTAGACTACGAATATAATAATACGAGGCAAACCAACTAAGTACTAGTGTTACGCCAGAGAATGCTCAATCAATCAAAAAATACGAGTGAGAAGGGCGGTATCCCTCTTCAGTAATACGCAACCAGGATCCCATAATGGAATCATCGCACTTAAAATATTGGGCAGTTTAGGTAAATGGTTATAATAGGAGGTAATACGTAGTTTAAGGGTGTTTTTCTTTCGTAATACCCACTTTCTGTTTTTTTAAAGAAAGTTTTAAAATATGGGATTGATGTTTGGCGCAGGGATGGTGTATATTTCTTGGGTATATGCTTATACATATATATACGTGTTTGTATATATATATGTATGTATGTATGTATGTATATATATATATATATATATATATATATATATATATATATATATATATATATATATATATATATATATATATTATTACGTATTAATGTGTGGACATATTGATAAACACCATCTCCACAAAAATATAAATATGATTTAGACTAATTTTTCGCGTATAAAATATGATAAAAGTCTGATTTTAATCTCCCCAATATAACTACGCATTTTAAAAACCACAAAACATAAATAACTATTAAATCTCAGCCCCAAAATAAATAATAAAACGATTTAAAATCTCCACAGTAGAAAGCCAAGTAAATTCAAATAAGAACAAGTAAAAAATGCGCCGGAATTTCTTCGGCGCAATCGAGTTTTCTGTACAGCCGCTACAGCGTATAATCAAGGCCGCCGAAAATAGACCTATCTTTCGGTGGTCTCGGTATAATGCTGTATGAGCCGCGTCCCATGAAACTTTAATCGCGGCCCGGTGGTGGCCTGGTCTATATCGTTGCCAGACGTATGATTATAGATAACTTTAACCTTAAATAAAATAAAAACAACTGAGGCTAGAGGGCTGCAATTTGGTATGTTTGATGATTGGAGGGTGGATGATCAACATGCCAATTTGCAGCCCTCTAGCCTCAGTAGTTTTTAAGATCTGAGGGCGGACAGAAAAAACTGCGGACGGAGAGAGAAAGCCGGCACAATAGTTTTCTGGTCCAAAATTTAGCCCACCACTCCTCCCCTTCCCCCCCGCCCCCTCCATTTCCCTTTATCATTTTAGGACCCGGCTGGTCCTCTCTCTAAGTTTTCGGGCACTTTGCACTATCTTAATCATACTGTCAAGCAAGATATGGGGTCTATCTTGCTATCTTTTTTCGCTCGTGTAGAAAGCCTTCGTCTCTCTCTCTCTCTCTCTCTCTCTCTCTCTCTCTCTCTCTCTCTCTCTCTCTCTCTCTCTCTCTTGAAATGTTACTGGTTAGAAATTTTCTTTTTGAATTTTTTCACATATTCTCTCTCTCTCTCTCTCTCTCTCTCTCTCTCTCTCTCTCTCTCTCTCTCTCTCTCTCTCTCTCTTCCTGTAAACTGAAGCTTGAATTTCGAGTCAATGGCCCCTGTTGTGGGCTTATTCCATATGAATAGCGTTCAACTTCCGAATATTAATAATAATAATAATAATAATAATAATAATAATAATAATAATAATAATAATAATAATAATAATAATTCTTGAGGTAATCTCTTTTCTGAAAACACTATTTCTTCATCTATAGGGAAATATATACGATAAATAAATAGATAGATAAATAGATAGGAGATTCAAAGCTTTAAAGCACATTGACACAATTTCCACTTCAAAGTCCA
>NC_089770.1:443500-453500 GCF_040412425.1 Macrobrachium rosenbergii
AACAATGTGCCGAAGTTTCTTCGGCGCAGTCGAGTTTTCTGTAGACGCAGATTTGAGAATCAAGTATTTCTGATGTTACGTTGACCTGGTTGTTTCAAGCATATAAAATTTATTGTTTTCATGATATTAATCAATCATAAAGTACAGATATTAATTGCTACTATTTGTTAGGATTATCACCTGGATGTTACAGACATTATTTAGTGTTAAATCTATTTCAAAAGAAATACATATATATAATATGCTACTATTTATATATATATTATAAATACAGATATTATATGTTATTTCTATTTATATATATATTTATATATATATTTATATATATATTTATATATATATTTATATATATATATTATATATATATATATATATATATATATATATATATATATATATATATATATATATATATATATATATATATATATATATTTAAATAAGGACAGGTTAATCTCCCACTCCTCCTGGTTACCGCGAGAAAAAAATCACACGTCCCTTCTATAAAATGCTCCCTCCTATAATAAGTCAGCAACCCTTAACAAATAACCCTTTACCTCCCTTGTAATTCCTTGAAACATAATGAGCCAACAACCCTTTATAGAAGTCCTTTTCTACCTCCCAGTTCCTTGAAACGCCACTTAGGAATCGCTGGTCCCAACGTAGTAAAACCCACTCCCAATTAGTACTTCTGCGGCAGATAATTATACACTGCCCTTATTCCTACTGTCATTAATACCGTTATTGATGGTGATTGCAGCTACATATTTGCTCTGGTTATTGGGTATATCAGTAATATTAAATTATCTTTGTTTTTTGATTTTTGTTTTCTGTTTAGCGTCAGCAGACTCACAATTATTGCCAAGGAGAGTAATTCGGTATTGAGTAATTTTTGGCTTAAGATTGATATTCATAATTTTAAAAATGGTGAGTTTGTTGAGGTAACGAAGATATATATATATATATATATATATATATATATATATATATATATATATATATATATATATATATATATATATATATATATATATTACACTATCTTCATTGTTAACACATAGCCTTGAACGAACAAACAAACAAACATCATTCACTATCAAACAAACCAAGAATACAAACGATACGTTACGGCTCCTTTGCACGGAGGAGCAGATTGCCTCAACGATCTATTTCCGGGAACCAAAAAGCTCTGGTCGGAAAAAGAATTTCCCAACTTTATACATAAGAAAAAAGAAGGATATTATTATTATTATTATTATTATTATTATTATTATTATTATTATTATTATTATTATTATTATTATTATTATTATTATTATTCAGTAGATGACCCCTATTCATATGGAATAAGCCCACTAAAGGGGCCATTGACCTGAAATTCAAGAAGTTTCAAAAATCATGATGGTGTTTATTAAGAAGAAGTAAGAGGAGGTAAAAGGGAAAAAATAATAATAATAACAATAATAAGAATAAAGGGAACTTATCCTCGGGTCCTCTCTTCTCTCTCTCTCTCTCTCTCTCTCTCTCTCTCTCTCTCTCTCTCTCTCTCTCTCTCTTCAGCAATCGTTCGTTTTGTTTTATTGTTTCCGCTTCTTTCATTATATTCTTTATTCTCATCTGTCGTCGTTCTGTCAGTTACGTCCTCGAGACTTTTTGTTTAAAGTTTTTCCTTGATTTACTTATTTTTCTCTTTTTATATTCGTCTCTGTTTCTGAGGCTGACAGAGAGAGAGAGAGAGAGAGAGAGAGAGAGAGAGAGAGAGAGAGAGAGAGAGAGAAACATATGGAGGCAATATTTATCTCAAATCCCTTCTGCATCTTTTCCGGGTAGCAGCCGCAGAATCCAATATATGTATATTTCTAGAGCTTTTTTGACTACACGCATATTCTCTCTCTCTCTCTCTCTCTCTCTCTCTCTCTCTCTCTCTCTCTCAGTGTCTCTCAGTGTCTTTCCTCTCTCTCTCTCTCTCTCTCTCTCTCTCTCTCTCTTCTCTCTTCTTCTCTCTTTCTCTCTCAATGTTTTTTTTTCTCTGTCTCTCTGTCTCGATCATTTTTTCTTTCTCTCTCTCTCTTTCTCAGTGATCTCTCTCTCTCTCTCTCTCTCTCAGTGACTTCTCTCCTTAGTTTCTCTCTCTCTCTCTCTCTCTCTCTCTCTCTCTCTCTCTCTCTCTCTCATCTCAAAATCATCCTTTATCGAAGGCACCGCGATACGCATTCATGAAGAGGTACTCCCGTACAATAGGAAACAAAAATATTGGCCATATTCTTCCGCGTCCACTCGAATCCAGGGTCCGAGAAGCCTCACTTTTCCGCCGTCCAGAAAGGGATTGACTGAGCCGAGACACCTTACAAGAACCTAACGAGAGTTGAAGAGAGAGAGAGAGAGAGAGAGAGAGAGAGAGAGAGAGAGAGAGAGAGAGAGAGAGATGGAAAAGGGAAGAGGAGTGAGTCTGGATAACTCGGGAGAAATGAGTCGAAGTGAGCGAAGTCTTTTGGAGGCAAAATTGGCAAAATCTTTGGGAAAGGGGACGACGCCGGTATTCAAAGTGGCTGGAATTTTAGTGACTGCGTAGAGAATATGTATATATATATATATATCTGTGAAATATTTTCTGTTAAAACAGAATTCCATCTAATAAAAGGAGCCCATAAAAATGCCAAAAAGTAGAAAGTTAATGTTACATTTCAGAGACCAAATGTCTCCCTCTCAAGTAAGTATACATTCCTGTAGAGGGAGAAAGTTGGTCTCTGAAATGTAGCATTGACTTTCTACATTTTGGCGTTTTTATGGGCTCCTTTTATCAGATATATATGCATGTATATATGTATATATATGTATCATAAAATGATCTAAAGGTAAATCAGATTCATTAAACCTTAACAAAGGAAAATTCTTTTCTTCCCATTCGAAGACTCTTACAAATCTAACACTGAATTTCATGTGAAAATTATCTAATTTTTCTCTTTGGTTATCAAACTTGAAAACACTGGTATTTCCTAACAACTGCCATTTTAAATGTCTGGTTAGTATCAAAAGTAAATAAAATAAAATGAAAATAAAATGAAATAAAAATATACAAGGTTACCACAGCCGGAATTGAAGCCCGTAAGATTGATAAGACCTCAGGAAAAGTAGAATTGCGGTCAATATGCTCCTTCAAGTACCATTTAGCGAGATTAAAAGCTATAAATTTTAATAATAAATGAAAGAGAAACTGTAATTTATGCTAAATACAGTTGCTTGTTAACCTTATTCTATTGGCAGTCCTGAATCTACTTGCTGGCTTTTAGTTTTCTGTAAAGGAAAACTATTATGACGGCTTTTCTGTCCGTCCGCACTTTATTCTGTCCGCGTTTTTTCCGTCCGCCCTTTGATCTTAAAAATTACTGAGGCTAGAGGGCTGCAAATTGGTATGTTGATCATCCACCCTCCAGTCATCAAACATACCAAATTGCAGCCCTCTAGCCTCAGCAGTTTTGATTTTATTTAAGGTTAAAGTTAGCTATAATCGTGCCTCTGGCAACGATGTAGAACAGGCCACCACCGGGCCGTGGTTAAAGTTTCATGGACCGCGGCTCATACACCATTATACCAAGACCACTGAAAGATAGATCTATTTTCGGTGGCCTCGATTATACGCTGTAGCGGCTGTACAGAAAACTCGATTGCGCCGAAGAAACTTTGACGCACTTTTCACTTGTCTAAAAGTCAGTTTTAATCTTGTAGACTTTTTACTTGTTAGATTCCGGATGAATATCTCGATAAACTGACTTATATTTCCTAATGAAAGATTATACTAATTTCATTTAAATTAAGTCTATGTCATGTGAGGAGTTGAAGCTTCTTCTTCCAACCGTCTTGAAATCTCGTTCCCCGTCTTCTGTTGTTTATCGTGGTCGCCAATAGATGGCGTCAGCGGCGCCTTTTCAGCAAAAAAAAATTGCTTAAAATTCCTTCCCTCGTAGTTGCCCGAGTTTATGCGTAGTATACAAGCTGCTGGTCCGAGCTAGTTTTGGGGGGGATTTCGTTCCTAAAACCTCCTTGTCATTTAAAAGAACAGACTGACTGTCCATTGAAATATCAATTACGATTTATGACTCTACTTATTGTGTGGATGATACTGATAAAAATAAAGAGAAAGAATTCGCTCAATGCTGAAAAGTTCGCTGCGATTCATAATGCAATGCATTACTACCCTAATACAGTCGTCCTTGTATTTTGATGATTTACTTAAATTTTTATCTATTTATCTATTTGTTACTTTATCTTTTTTCTAATAGCTGATCATCTCTTTTTGTATTTCTCTTTGCTTTCTGTTACCTCTTTCGAATGAACTACATGATATTCTTTGGAAGTTAATTAAATTTCAAGTCAATGGCCCCTTTGATGGGCTTGATCCATATGAATAGGGTTCACCATCTTCTGAATAATAATAATAATAATAATAATAATAATAATAATAATAATAATAATAATAATAATAATAATAATAATAATAATAAAATGTCCATTTTCGTATGATACCCAGTGAACAGTTACAGTGACAAAAAGTGTGATATTTTTAGTGACTTTGAACTGACAGCGCAATTTGTATATGTCATCACACGTTTGAGGAAAAACTACCTTTCAATTTGTACCTAAAATAATGCAAGGTAATGTTAAGTCCATGATATATTTATAATATATATGACGTACATATCAATTTTAACTTCCGTGCCGCGTCGAAGTTTCTTCGGCGCCGTCGAGTTTTCTGTACAGCGTATAATCAAGGCCACCGAAAGTAGATCTATCTTTTGGTGGTCTCGGTATAGTGCTGTATGAGCCGTGGCCCCTTGAAACATTAACCACGCCCCTGTGGTGGCCTGTCAAATATCGTTGCCAGAAGCACGATTATGGCTATTTTGAACCTTAAATAAAATAAAAACTACTGAGGCTAGAGGGCTGCAATTTTGCATGTTTGACGATTGGAGGGTGGATGATCAATATACCAGTTTGCAGCCCTCTAGCCTCGGTAGTTTTTAAGATCTGAGGGCGGACAGAAAAAAGTGCGGACAGAATAAACTTGGGTATGTGAATCAAATAACTTTTATTTTTATCTTTCTTTGTTCTAAGTATTTAGTAAAATAAGATTTTTTTTTTTAATTTTAAAATTTCGACTCCAAAATGTGACAGATGAATATGTACTGTCTTTTTGTCATTTTACTTTTTTTTTACTTTTTATTTTTCCTTCCTATTGCTTTGTTTTACTACACGATTCTTTATCTTTTCTCGCTCCCTCCATTTTCCCCTGCCGTTATTTTTCATCTTCCCTTCCAATTTTTATGCTAATTTTGTTTCAGTTCTACCCTTTTCTTAGAAGGGAGGTCAGAGACGCCATTTTTATCCATGTTTATTGTGTTTCTCTTCACAAAAATCATTTTAAGTGGGTGGATTTTTTTAGCATTGTGACGAAGAAATGTCATATTCATCAAAATAGGATATTGCATTATTTTTCATTATATTTTTGGCCTTACAAAAACGCCTACACAACAGGACCTCGTTTACCATACAGCAACCATACCTACAAACATCATATTTTGACCATACAAAATGCCTAGACAACAGAACCTCATTTACCATACCACAACCCCAAACATATTTTGACCATACAAAAACGCCTACACAACAGGACCTCATTTACCATACAGCTACCATACCTACAAACATCATATTTTGACCATACAAAAATGCCTAGACAATAGATCCTCATTTACCATACAGCAACCATTACCTACAAACATCATATTTTGACCATACAAAAATGCCTAGACAACAGAACCTCATTTTTCCTACACAACCATACCTACAAAAAACACAATAAAACACACATTTAAATTATGCTCCTTTGAAGTTCCACTCAGGGAAATGACAGCATTATATACCCTTATCAAGCCCAGACACAAAAATATGGAGTAATTAAAAATAAGGGGAAGAGAAATGATGAAGTTTTGTTCAGCTAGGAATCAGATGACAGCCGTTTTCAAACAGGGAATGGTCTGAGAACTGAGGAAGAATTTGGTGAAAATTATAGATGCTTCTTTGTACTTTCAGATGAGCTGTTACTAGAGACACTTTTGGAGAAATAAGTAGTATTTGTGTACTTTCAGATTACGTCACACTTTTGGAGAAATAAGTAGCGTTTGTGGACTTTCAAATTATGTCTCACTTTTGGAGAAATAAGTAGCATTTGTGTACTTTCAAATTAAGTCACACTTTTGGAGAAATAAGTAGTATATGTGGACTTTCAGATTAAGTCACACTTTTGGAGAAATAAGTAACGTTTGTGTACTTTCAAATTATGTCACACTTTTGGAGAAATAAGTAGCATTTGTGTACTGTCAGGTTAAGTCACACTTTTGGAGAAATGAGTTGGATTTGTGTACTTTCAAATCAAGTCACCAAAGGAGATATTTTAGGAGAATTGACGAACGTGTTTCTACTTTCAAATCATCAAAGGACTATATTTTTAGGAGAGGAAAATATCTTTGGGTGCACTTTTCAAATTAAGTTACCAAGTTAATAATATTCTGAGAGAATTAAATAGCTTATGTGTACTTTCAGTTAAGGTCAATATGAATTGAATATTTTCAGTTTTACCTTAACTGTGTTTAACTTTTTTTTTATAAATGCGTGCATTCATGGTTACTCTCTCTCTCTCTCTCTCTCTCTCTCTCTCTCTCTCTCTCTCTCTCTCTCTCTCTCTCTCTCTCTCTATATATATATATATATATATATATATATATATATATAAATATATATATATGTATACAGATATATATATATATATGTGTGTGTTTATGTATGTGTGTGTGCACGTGTGGTGTGTACGTACACTCCCCAGCCCCAAGGCTCCAACAATTAAGTACCTGCACGTGAGTTTTTACCTCAACAAAACGCAGGGGGAAAGAATGAGCAGCATAAGCGATTAAAGGTAATGGAATTATGGAGGGGGGAGAAACGTGTATGGAATAATTGGAATGACTGGAATAATCGGAATGGCTGGGGTAACTGGAATGATTGGAATAAATGGAATGAGGGTAATAAGTGGAGTGACTGGAACAATCGGAATGGCCGGGATAACTGGAATGATTGGAATAAACGGAGTGATGGTAATAATTGGAGTGACTGGAATAATCGGAATGACTGGGACAACAGGAATAATTAATTGGAGTGATTGAAATCATCGGAACGACTCGAATCATCGGAATGAGTGGAATTATAATGGAATAATCAGAATGACTGGAATAATCAGAACGACTGGAATAATCGGGATGGCTGCAATAATCGGAATGACTGGAATCATCGGATTGACTGGAACAATCAGAATGACTGGAATAATCGGAATGACTGAAATAATCGGAATGACTGGAATAATCGGAATGACAGGAATGATCGGATTGACTGGAACAATCAGAATGACCGGAATAATCTAAATGACTGTAACAATCGGAATGACCGGAATAATCGGAATGATTGGCTGGAATAACTAGGAGCAATCTAAATGACTGGAATAATCGGAATGATTGGCTGGAATAAAGAGCAAAATGACTGGAATAATCGGAATGATTGGCTAGAATAACTAGAGCAATCTAAATGACTGGAATAATCGGAATGATTGGCTGGAATAACTAGAGCAATCTAAATGACTGGAATAATCGGAATGATTGGCTGGAATAACTAGAGCAATCTAAATGACTGGAATAATCGGAATGACTGGAACAATCGGAATGACTTGAACAATCGGAATGACGGGAATAGTTGGAATGAAGGAGGGCAAAAGGAATACAAGTAAAAAATTGGGGCTAAAACTCGAGTCCTTTTAAGGTCCTCCTTGACACATGAGGAGGAGGAGGAGGAGGAGGTGGAGGAGGAGGAGGTGGAGGAGGAGGAGGAGGAGGAGGCGAGTGTGAGGATATAGGATGGAAGCCCAAATTGGATGGAGACAAGAAATTGGACGGGACGCCTTCGAAAATTACCATATCCTGCCACGTACGTCTTGTCATTTTTAAAATTTTTTTTTAAAGGTAAACTTCGTCTTTGGAAACTGTTGTTTTAGCTGTTTTGCTAAGTGGTAAAGTTATGTATATTCATAGGATTTCAACTTGTTTTAACTGTTTTACCAAGTGGTAAAGTTATGAATATTCATTGAACTTTTTTTAACTGTTTTGCCAAGTGGCAAAGCCTTAATATTCATAGGAACTGTTTTTTTAGCTGTTTTGCCAAGTGGTAAAGTTATGAATATTATAGGATTTTAATTTCTTAACTGTTCGACCAAATGGTAAAGCTATGAATTTTTTAAAAAACTATTTTACCGAAACATATGAAGATATGAATGTTTGCTGGACTTAATTTTTTTAGACTTCAATAATTTTTTTATTATTTTACCAAATGGTAAAGTTATGAAAATTCACTGGACTTAATTTCTTTTTTATTATTTTACCATGTGATTGTAATATAACGCGGGAATTATTCTTGCAATTTCAATCAACAAAGAATTCTATTTTAAACTATTTCTCTGCGAAGAGTAAATATACATCAAATCAAGATGTGATAAAAAGTTTTGCAAAAATTCACTTTGTGAATTTTCCTTTGCTTTTTAAGTTATATACTTGTGCAATTCAATGCTTTTTTTATTTCAATAAATAAAGAGTTTTTTCTTAATCTATTACTCATTTAAAATTAAATCAATCCCAGGAAATGTATAACAAATCAAAATATAATCAAATGTTTTTGCACGAAAGAAAAATTCACTTTGCAAATTTCTCCTTCCTCTTTAAGTTAAATATTTGTGCTATTTAATGGTTTTTTATTTCAATATATAAAGAGTTTTTTTTTCAGTCTGATGCTCAACGAAGAATAAATCAGTCCCAGGAAATATATGTCAAATCAAAATATAATCAAATATTTTTTCACGATGCAAAAATTCACTTGATAATTTTATTTTTCTTTTTCAGGTAAGGCGAAGCATTTCCGGTAACCTGTCTTCTTCGGTTCCGGTTTCTGGTGAGCATGGAAGTTTTCAGTCATGTAGAGATTTAAGCCTGTGAGGGGCAGAGGTGGGGTGTGGAGAGGGGGGGGCTTCACGTCCCCCAAAAGGCAAGTGGAATTAATTATATTATGTATATATATAAAAAGTAGAGAAGGGTACTTGATACACTGAGGTCGACAGCCCACGAGAAAGCAGCATTATTAATATATATATATATATATATATATATATATATATATATATATATATATATATATATATATATATATATATATATATATATATATATATATATATATATATATATATATATATATATATATATATACACACATACACACATACATACACACACACACATAAATACACAAACGTTACTCCATTCATATTGACATAATAAACTCGGCCATATTCTTTTTAATAATGGATAATGAATTTCATCTATTTTTCGCCCTCACCTGCATTTAACTACCATAAAGGAATTTCCTATTTTTAAAAAACTAAACTGCGTCTATATTGACACAACGTTAACCTTGTAATATGCTCAGTTTTATTACGTGTGTTTTTTTTATAATATTGATTTATTTCGTGTTTTTTTTATAATAATGTATAGTGAATTTTTTTTTGTGTCCAAATGCATTTTAGATACATGCTGCTGAAATACCATTTTCAGGTCGCCTTTAATGAGAGAGAGAGAGAGAGAGAGAGAGAGAGAGAGAGAGAGAGAGAGAGAGAGAGAGAGAGAGAGAGAGAGAGAGAGAGAGAGTCACTACAATACACACATATAATTAAAAAAAACAGTTATTTCAAACCACATTTGACAGCCGGCAGAAAATTTTCAAAACTGCAGAGAGAGAGAGAGAGAGAGAGAGAGAGAGAGAGAGAGAGAGAGAGAGAGAGAGAGAGAGAGAGAGAGAAGAAATAATAATAATAATAATAATAATAATAATAATAATAATAATAATAATAATA
>NC_089770.1:458500-481000 GCF_040412425.1 Macrobrachium rosenbergii
AAACGAGACAGCTTATAAACAAAGAAATAAAAAGAATAAAATAGGAAAAAAATTATCCTTCAAAAAACGAGACAACTTATAAAGCGAAGAAATAAAAAAAAATAAACTTAGGAAAGAAACATCATCCTTTACCAAAACGAGACAGCTTATAAAAAGAAATAAATAAAAAAAAACTTAGAAAAAAACATTATCCTTTACCAAAAACGAGACAGCTTATAAAGCAAAGAAATAAAAAAAAGTAAACTTAGGGAAAAAAACATTCTCCTTTACCAAAACGAGACATCTTATAAAAGCAAATAAAAAAAATAAACTTAAGAAAAAAAAACAGGCAAAAAAAAAAACAAACTTAGGAAAAAAAAAAACCATTATCCCTTACCAAAACGAGGCATCTTGTAAAGCAAAGAAATAAACCTAAGAAAATAAACCTAGGGGAAAAAAAGACGCCATTATCCTTTACAGGGACTCTGAGGGTTGATAAAAATTATCAGCGCACCAGACCAGTACAGGTAACTGACATGAAGGAAATAACCTCCTGTAAAAGGGGGCGGGGGCGGGGGGAGGGGGCGGGGGGGGGGGGTTGGGTTATCAGTCACGGTACAGTTTCTCCTTTCTTATTGCTTTTTATTTTCCTTTCTTCTCATCTTCGCTCTTTCGTTCGCACGGACTGGAAGAATGAAAATGGATGGAGCAGAAATAGAAGTTAAATGAGATTATAAGCTAAGGCATTTGATTGGTTATAACTGATCGGAATATCAGAACTGTCGTTACCATTATTATGATTTATACTATTTTTTTCCATCACTTTAGTAGTTGTTTGGTTATTTCAATTATCATTTTTATAATTTTATCTCGTTTATCTTTATTGTGCGTATACTGTGAAATTAAGATATTATTATTATTATTATTATTATTATTATTATTATTATTATTATTATTATTATTATTATTATTATGTTCTTATACAATTTAAGCTTACACCCATCAACACAGCTGAAAAATTCTCTCTCTGTCTGTCGACAAAAATCTTATTTAAAAGGCTGAATATCTGAAGTATTCGCCATCAGTGATGAGTCTGACTGGGTAAAAATGTACCAATTTTATATATATATATAAATATATATATATATATATATATATATATATATATATATATATATATATATATATATATATATATATATATATAGATATATAATTGGAAAAATCGTGGACTCATCTTCAACTAGAAAAAAAAAAAAGCCAAAAAAAAATAAAACCTCGTGATTTTGCGTGGCGAAAATCTCTCAAATTGACTTAACCTTTTGGATCAATCAATCATTTGATGACGCTGATAACCCATCCCAGCTAAATGAAGATTGATTGTTTTAACATCGCAATTGGCGTCGCAGAATATATCTATTGGGAAATCCGTCAGTTTATTGAATTTGTTACCGCGGGATTGAATGCATTTGTCAATTTTTAGTTCTCTGTCAAAGAAAACTATTGTGCCGGCTTTGTCTGTCCGTCCGCACTTTTTCTGTCCGCCATCAGATCTTGAAAACTACTGAGGCTAGAGGGCTGCAAATTGGCATGTTGATAGTCCACCCTCCAATCATCAAACATACCAAATTGCAGCCCTCTAGCCTCAGTAGTTTTTATTTTATGTAAGGTTAAAGTTAGCCATAATTGTGCTTCTGACAACGATATAGGATAGGCCACCACCGGGCCGTGGTTAAATTTTAATGGGCCGAGGCTCATACAGCATTACACCAAGACCACCTAAAGATATATCTATTTTCGGTGGCCTTGATTATGCGCTGTAGCGGCTGCACAGAAAACTCGATTGCGCCGAAGAAACTAAGGCGTATTTTTTAATTTTTTTTATTTGTACGGAAAGGTATCTGTTATCCAATGTCGCTTTTTTTACAATATACTTTTCTGTTTAATAACAATAATTGTATAGAGATTTTCGTATTCAGAAAAAGAGCTCGTAATGTTTCCAGGATTATAATTAGTTTAGCTTACTTTTTTTGTATTATATATATATATATATATATATATATATATATATATATATATATATATATATATATATATATATATATATATTTATATGCATATATATATATAGATATACATATATATATATATATATATATATATATATATATATATATATATATATATATAATATATAAATGCATATATATATATATATATATAATTATAATTATAAATGCAACTGATACAAAGCATATCTTAAACATCATCTCTAAAAAACGAAATTACACTTAACAGAAATAAAAAAAATAAAAATAATGAGCAAATCATAAATTCCTATATCCAAAAAACCTGAGTTTTGCCCGGTCCATTAGGGTAAACGCGCTAATGAAATGATTTTGACCAGCTAATTATGAGAGTCAATCATCATTTGAATACGTCGAACTTCGGCTGCAGATTCCCGAAGGAAAAATTATGTCCGAATTTGCTGGACGTTTGAAATGACGTAAATATGGCTTCATTGTATCCGTCGCTGTTGTCATTATGTAGGCATTGTTAGCGTCATTGTATTCTGCTGGGAGTTAGGATGTTGTTATTGGTTGATTGTTATTTTTAGTTTGTTTTTTATGAGATATTTTTCTAGAATATTTTAAGAGTTCAGTTTTTTGTTTCCATGGATGATTGGGAAATAGTTCATTGTTGACTTTCATTTCCGGATCGTCATGACCTTTCATTTCCGGTCGTCGTGACCTTTGATTTCCGGTCACCATGAGCATCCACTTCCGGTTATCGTGACCTCTTATTTCCGGTCACCATGACGTCCACTTCCGGTCATCACGGTCTTTCATTTCCGGTCATCACGATCTTTCATTTCCGGGTCATCGAGATCCTTGATTTCCGGGTCATTATGACCTTCCACTTCCGGTCATCAGGGTCTTTCATTTTCGGTCATCACGATCTTTCATTTCCGGGTCATCATGACCTTCCACTTCCGGTCATCACGATCTCTCATTTCCGGGTCATCACGATCTTTAATTTCCGGGTCATCACGATCTTTCATTTCCGGGTCATCACGATCTTTCATTTCCGGGTCATCACGATCTTTCATTTCCGGTCATCACGATCTTTCATTTCCGGGTCATCACGATCTTTCATTTCCGGGTCATCACGATCTTTCATTTCCGGGTCATCATGACCTTCCACTTCCGGTCATCGATCTCTCATTTCCGGGTCATCACGATCTTTAATTTCCGGGTCATCACGATCTTTCATTTCGGGTCATCATGATCTTTCATTTCCGGGTCATCACGATCTTTCATTTCCTGGTCATCATGGCCTTCCACTTCCGGTCATCACGATCTTTCATTTCCAGTCATCATGATCTTTCATTTTCGGGTCATCACGATCTTTCATTTCCTGGTCATCATGACCTTCCACTTCCGGTCACTTTGACCTCCCACTTCCGGTCATTTTGACCTCCCACTTCCGGTCATTTTGACCTCCCACTTCCGGTCATTTTGACCTCCCACTTCCGGTCATTTTGACCTCCCACTTCCGGTCAATGCCCCTGTTTTCAAAATCATTTAGTTGCGTGATACAGTCGCATCTTTGATGTGAATTATAACTGATAAGCGCAAAACTTGGTTCCCTATATCAAGAACCTTGTATCCCCCCATCGGTACCCAGAGCTGTTAGGTTCCCCTGGGGCATACCCCTTCCATACCCAGAGACCCCCCTCCGGGAACCCCACTCAATAATATTCAATTGCAAGGGCGCCACCCACCTCTGTTTATAGGGATACGTGATGGTTGCAATTAACCCAGCTGACAAACAGCCTTGGATAACACGTATTCCAATTAACCTCTTTCGATCCCAGATAGGGTTAACCGTCTTGGAGGTGGGTTTTGGGGGGAGGTAGAGGGGTGGCAGGATGAGGGAGGGGAGGGAGAGATTTAGGGGAAGGGGGGAAAGGTCACTGTTATCTTGTCTGGTCGATGGCTCCCTCGCAGTGAGATATGATTAATAGCCTGCCTAAACAATGTTGAGTTGCAATTGAACAATTCCACCCCCCCCTCTCTCTCCCTCCCTCTCTTCCCCACCTTTGTGGAAGAGGTTCCCATGAGCAGCAGTCTCTCTCTCTCTCTCTCTCTCTCTCTCTCTCTCTCTCTCTCTCTCTCTCTCTCTCTCTCATCTAGCAACAACCAATCTTCTTCTTCAAGTGTGACTTCTCCCTTTAAGTCTTAAGTGGTTGGTCGAAACCAGATGCCCCTCTCTAACTTCGCTTGCCTACTAAGTTCCCTTCCTTGTAAGTTCTCTCCCTCTCCCTCTCTCCCTGTGGCCCACTCCCCTCTTCTCTCTTCTCCCTCCTTTCCTCCCTCCTTGATCCCCAACCCCTATTCGTCGAAGTTCAAGACCCAGCAAGTCCCGAACCTGTAAGTTGAGCTTGAAGGTAACTTCGAGGTAACTTGGCAGCCGGATAACTTTACGATCCGCAACTTATGAGGACCAGGAGGCAAGAAGAAGGAGGAGGAGGAGGGAGGGGAGGAGGAGGAGGAGGAGGAGGAGGAGGAGGAGGAGGTGGAGGAGAAGAAGAAGAAGAAGAAGGGGCCTCCGGTTCCATGTATGATATGGCGCGGAAGCCAATCTCGGTCTATGACGCCAATGTAGATTTCTCTCTCTCTCTCTCTCTCTCTCTCTCTCTCTCTCTCTCTCTCTCTCTCTCTCTCTCTCTCTCGTTGCCCAAGGGGGGGGAAACATGTCGTGAAGTTTTGTGCCTGTCACCTGTGTGAAATCGAGTTTCATAAGCACTCCATGAGGCTACGAGAGCCTCGGCTTTTGTTCGTCGTGTCTCGCAAGACAGTTTTTCCCGTCAAAGTTGATTTCAATTGCAGGGCAATGCATCGCTCTCATGTGCAGGCTGCGTCTGTTTCGGGGTTTGGAAATTCCCTGATAGAAAAAAGGATTCGTACCAGTTCGCTTTCGTATGTTCGGTCCGTCTGTTTATGCGGAGAGAAATTAAGGTTTTCCAGGATATTTGAAATTCCCTAAAAAAGGATTCATATTAATTCGCGTTTACGTGGAGGAAAAATAAGATTTTCAGGGATATTTGGAATTCCCTAAAAAAGGATTCATATTAATTCGTCTGTTGATGCGGAGGGAAATTAAGGTTTTCCGGGATATTTGAAATTCCTAAAAAGGATTTATATTAATTCGTGTTTACTTGGAGGAAAATTAAGGTTTTGCTGAATATTTGAAATTCCATAAAAAAGGATTCATATTAATTTGTGTTTATGCGGAGGAAAATTGAGGTTTTCCGGGATATTTGAAATTCCCTAAAAAAGAATTCATATTGATTCGTCTGTTTATCAGCCTGAACGGAACATTCATTGCCAAAACTGTCTCAGGCTAATAAATGTTAAACAAAATACGCGCTTGAATTCATCCATACTCTGAAAGCACATATGCATAAATGCGTATATACATTTGACGGAATACGCACTTGAATTCCTTCATACTACGATGACAGAGACGAATAAATCCGTACATATATATTTGCTTGCGCGTAAAAGCACTCACTGAAAGCAATATACTATCCTTTACCTTGCCCGAAAGCACGCAAAGTCAGGCACAGGCATTACCACAAAGTTAACAGTTCCGTGATACGAAATCTAATTACGCTCCTCCGTCATTCATTACGAAGCGAGGAGGCGTATATTAATCCGTTAGCGTCTCTTCATAAATTAGCCTTAGGAAATTTGCCGTTTTCGTTTTTCGATTCGTTCGTAGGCGAGTAGCTGGAGGTGTACATGATGATTATGTGATAGCTGATGTATATAATACTAATTGGCTGATTAACTCTTTCAGTCGCATCCAAAAATAAATTTTGATACATTATTAAAATTACATTTTTTATAAATAAGTAAACGAGAATTTGATGGGACAAATGGGTAACTCAAAATATTTTTTGATGTGAGTCATATATATTTTATTTCTATTAATATTCAATTTTAAAGGTTTGTAAGAAATAAAAAAATAATTTTTCTACAATTTCCGTTTAGCTACTGGAGCTAAATTTGACTGCTTTAGCTTTTAATAAAACTAATTATCATTCCTGCTTGAGAGAGAGAGAGAGAGAGAGAGAGAGAGAGAGAGAGAGAGAGAGAGAGAGAATAAAGAGAAATATCTTCCTTTTTCGAGAGCGATGTTTCTTCCCATTATCCACCGATTACCATAATCGTTGCAACGCCAATTCGCGTGAAGTAAATAATCAGTTTCTCTCTCTCTCTCTCTCTCTCTCTCTCTCTCTCTCTCTCTCTCTTCAAGAGTCAAAAAAAGAGAAATACAAGTGTTTATGTACCGAAAAATAGAAATATAAAGAGAAAACATATATATATATATATATATATATATATATATATATATATATATATATATATATATATATATATATATATATATATATATAATATATTTCTATATACTATATATATATACCCTATACATACACACACACTCACACACACACACACACACACACACACACACATATATATATATATATATATATATATATATATATATATATATATATATATATATATATATATATATATATATATATATGCGTATGTGTGTGTGCATTACTTGCTGATGAATACACACACATACTCTCTTAACATTATATATACTCAAAGACACACACACACACTCGCAATTACAAAAAAAATAAAAACAAATACCTCCTTTTCATCCAACCAGATTTCTGGCTTCTGTTCCCACTGGAAGGAAATGAAATTCTCTGGCATATTTACAAACAAACATTATCAGCTTCTAATCCTACGAATTGTAAAGTTCAAATATCTGGGTTTTTGTGGTGGGATTTTCGACTGAGATCGCTGGCCCAGGGGGATGAGTGAATGGTACGCTAGAGCGGCTAGAGAATTGTTAAACACAGGGTATTCATATGAAAAGTCGAAGGGGAAAATCCTGGGCTTAGTGACGTCACGGAACCTAACAAGGTTAGAAGCTAGGTGCCTTTATATTATTATTCTTATCAATAACGCAAGCAATATCCATTCATTAATAACTGCCTTAGGAACATTTGCAAGAAATGTCATGATGTGAATAACAACAAATAAACAAATGGAAAATTAATTATAAAGCTGGTAATATAGGAATAATATATATTCATTTAACTTAGTATTCTTTTGTACGTCAGTTCTTGCTCCAAGTGACTTTGTTAGGTAATTTATCGTCATCAGTCTACAGTAATCTGTTTGGCATATCATTTGTTTTTCTGTTATTCTTACACCTTATTCTGTTACTTTTCTGTCGCCTCTAAGCCTTTTTTTTTTAATTCTTCTTTGCCTTTCTTCACTTTTCTCACCTCCAGTCTTTCTGTTAAGTTTTCTTCCATCTTTTTCTTCTTCTTCCTCTTCTAATTCAATTCCATTCTTATACTCTGTCAGTTTCCCATTTCATTTGTCTTCGAATCAAGACTAATTCCTCCAACACCCCTCTCCGTAATTCCTCCAACACCTCCCCACTAATTCCTCCAACACCCCCTCCCCACTAATTCCTCCAACACCCCTCCCCACTAATTCCTCCAACACCCCATCCCACCCCATCCCCCTACCCTTAACAATACTCTTCTTCTTTTAAATATATGAAGACAGGAGTGATTTTGTAATGCTGTTCCGAGCAATCTCATCTCACGCACAAGCACACGTTCCTGCTCTCTCTCTCTCTCTCTCTCTCTCTCTCTCTCTGTTTTTGGTGCAATTTGGAGTCGGATTCTTTCAGAAAGGAGAGAATACCTTTTTTTTTTTATTTGTTTTAGATATATTTCCGTATTTTCCAATTTTTACGGATTTTTTTCAGATATCAGATTACTTTTTTTTTACATTCGATTGCATATAAATATCAGTATCAATTCGTGGTCTTATTAGTACTGAACTAATTGATGATTGTATATATACATGTACATACTAAGTATGTATATTTCCCATCTTCCATTTCTCTCTCTCTCTCTCTCTCTCTCTCTCTCTCTCTCTCTCATTCCACCCCTTTATTCCGTTACACCCGATCTCTTCTTCAACGCAGACCCTCACTCACTCGATGCAGGGTAAAAAAAAAAAAACAAATAAAAAAAAAAGAGTAACCGGCACTCTCTCTCTCTCTCTCGCCGCCCCGTCTGCTACCTGATTCAAACACGAAAATGAAACCAGGCAATGGTTATTTGAAGTTCGTTCGAAGCGGACAGGTAAAACACCAAACAAACCTCTTCCTCTCTCTCTCTCTCTCTCTCTCTCTCTCTCTCTCTCTCTGTGTTACGAGTCAGGCAAACATTCATGTAATATTCAGTAACCTTCATTCCCGATGCTTACCACCTTTTGCTGTACATCCCGGATTCTCTCGGTTCCCGTTCTTCCCTGGACCTATTCTCTTCCTGCCTATTCTTATTTTTTTTTTTATCGTCTACTATTTCTATCTTCCCACCCGCTCTTACGGTTTTATCTTCGTCTCCTTCTTTCGTATTGTCTTCTTCCTGTTTATTCTTACTTTATTATCTTCTCACCTGTTCTTCCATTTTTTTAAATTTCTTCTTCCTAATCTCGTCTTCCTACATATTCTTATTTTTTTTTTTTTATTGTCGCTTCCTAATCTTGTATTCCTTCATATTCCTTTTTTTTTTTTTTTTTTTGCCTCCTCCTCCCACTTTTATCTTCCCAGCTGTTCTTACTTTTTTATTTTATTTTCCTAATCTCACCTTCCCACCTATTCTTATTCCGTTCCCCAGTTCCTACGTTCATTTCAGTACACATTCTCGTTTCTCGATGATTATACGTTATTATTATTATTATTATTATTATTATTATTATTATTATTATTATTATTATTATTATTATATTCCTTCCTACATGATTACTGTGTCCTTTGCATATATTCCCTTCTTCAGTTTTCTGTAAAAGAAAACTATTGTGCCGGCTTTGTCTGTCAGTCCGCACCTTATTCTGTCCGCACTTTTTCAGTCCGCCCTCAGATCTTAAAAACTATCGAGGCTAGAGGGCTGCAAATTGGTATGTTGATCATCCATCCTCCAATCATCAAACATACCAAATTGCAGCCCTCTAGCCTTAGTAGTTTTTATTTTATTTAAGGTTAGAATTAGGCATGATCGTGCTTCTGGCAACGATATAGGACAGGCCACTACCGGGTCTTGGTTAAAGTTTCATGGGCGGCGGCTCATACAGCGTTATACCGAGACCACTGAAAGATAGATCTATTTTCGGTGGCTTTGATTATACGCTGTACAGAAAACTCGATTGCGCCGAAGAAACTTCGGCGCATTTTTTACTCGATTCATTTTTCTTTTCAATTCTTAATCTCTTTCCTGATACTTATTCATTTCTCCTATTCTTATGCCTTCTTGTTATTCTGTGATTATCTGTTATTACTCCTTCTTACCTATTTACCATCCTTTCTATATTTCCCTTTTTTATTTTCTATTCAGTTCCTAATCTCTTTCCTGACAATTATTCATTCTCCTATATTCTTATGTATTCCCGTTATGCTTCTGTATATCATTCTTCCTTTATTTTCCATCCCCTTATTCCTCGTCTTTTTTTTTTTATTTCCAGTTCTTCCTTCTACCATTTATCTTACCCTCTCTGTTTCCTTCCTAGGCTTCCTAGCTCCCCTGTTCGCTCCATTTCCTCCTTACCCTCGCGTTCTTCCTGCTCTCTCTCTCTCTCTCTCTCTCTCTCTCTCTCTCTCTCTCTCTCTCTCTCTCTCGTTTTGCTATCTGTTCCCCTTTCCTCTTGTTCAATTCCATCTCTGCGCGTTTCTCTTCCTCCTACATTTACACGTTGCCTGTGGACAGAGAGAGAGAGAGAGAGAGAGAGAGAGAGAGAAGAGAGAGAGAGAGAGAGAGAGACATATATACAGATACAGACGGAGAAAGAGGGAAGATAGAGAGACAGACAGACAGACAGAAGTTGAGAGAGAGAGAGAGAGAGAGAGAGAGAGAGAGAGAGAGAGAGAGAGAGAATATACAGATACAGACGGAGAAAGAGGGAAGATAGAGAGACAGACAGACAGACAGAGAAGTTGAGAGAGAGAGAGAGCCAAAAACCCAGAAAATCAATCAGTTTCAAACATCCACAAGTGCTTAGCTCAGCCCATGTACTTATGACTTAGTGAGTGTATGTTTACTTATTTGAATATTAATTCAATATTTTTCTTTAATATTTGCTTGTTTACTTAAAATAATATTTGACTGTTATTTGTTTATTCATTAACAGCTGTGCTTGATGTAGTTACTTTCTGTTAAATATTCATAAATGATCATGAATTCATTCATTTGTAAATAGAGTCATGATTTAGCTGGATCGCCTCATAGATAGATAGAGAAGAAGGAATATATATATATATATATATATATATATATATATATATATATATATATATATATATATATGTAAATGCCTAAATTTTATTCATATGGATACGATTAATACAATTCACAATATCACTACAGCTTAGTATTCTCTAAATGAATTAAATTTCCCATTTAAAATAAAAATCTCAAAAACAAAAAGATAGATTTGAGCGCCACAGAAGAATCTTTTGAAATCAAACGCATTCCAGATTCCGGAACTGTAGGAATGGACAATGTTCCGGAACCAAAAACAATAAAAAAAAAAAATTCCCAAATAGTCAGAAAAAAAAAATTCCCGTTTGCTTTCGTTTGAATCTAAAACGTTTAGGGAAAAAGTGTTTATAAAAAGTCCATCGTCCTTTCTAAAATGAAAGCGGTTTGAGGTGAGAGAAACGTACACTTTCTTTTTAACTTTCTAAAATGAAAGCAGTTTGAGGTGGGAGAAACAAGCACTTTTTCAAACTTTCTAAAAATGAAAGCAGCTTTGGGTGAGAGAGCATAGACTTTTTTCAAGCTTTCTAAAAATGAAAGCAGTTTGGGGTAAGAAAAACATACACTTTTTTTAAACTTTCTAAAATGAAAGCAGTTTTAAGTGAGAGAAACGTATACTTTTTTAAACTTTCTAAAATGAAAGCAGGTTCAAGTGAGAGAGACACAACTTTTTTAAACTTTCTAAAAGTGAAAGCAGTTTGAGGCGAGAAAAACACACTTTTTTCAAACTTTCTAAAATGAAAGTAGTTTGTGGTGAAAGAAACACATTTTTTTAAAATCCGTGACTCTTGCTAAAAAAAATACAAAAATCTATAAAACTTTCGTTTCTATCAAAACGAAAGTGAAAAGCGTGTATAGAAGAAAAAACCCATCAAACCTTCTAAAAACGAAAGCAGTTTGTGGTGAGAGAAACATACGCATTTTTCAAAATCCATGACGCCTGCTAAAGTAAATACCTAAAATATTCAGTCCGCTGAAGTGATTGGCCATTATCAAAACAGAATTTTAACTCTCGAGTGCTTCCGGACGCCAGAAAATTGAAATTCCGCGTTCCCTCCCCCTTGCAGAGAGTTTCCAGCCGAGATAAACACGTAATTCCCATATCGCTTTATCGGCGCAACATGTAATTGTTGTAATTCCCACCCCTTTCCCTGCCAGCTCTGGGCGTTTTGCCGTTTTGTGATGAAAGGAGGAGAATGTGTTTTGTGTTCCCTTACTTCCTGAAGCTTCGATGACATATATTTTAAATTGTATTTGCTTTTAAATCGTGGTTTTTTTTAATTAATTTTTTTCCTTTTTTTCGTTTGTTCTTTGTGCCAGGAAAATATTAGTTGATGTTGATTGTGGCTGTGTTGTGCGCTGAAATGGGGCTAATATATGTTTTATAATTCGTAGGGGAAATGTATAATTTTAATATAGGTATTGATGTATATATATATATATATATATATATATATATATATATATATATATATATTTATATTTATATTTATATTTATATATATGTGTATCTAAAAATAACTGCATTTAATATATATATGCAAATTGACTACACTGCAAACTGCCAGCACAGCATAATTGTAAAAATGATCGAAAAAAAAAAACCTTCCCTGAAATATCCCAGAACGTCGAAGAAGCTCGTAGCGACGCCAGAGCGATACGTTATATCAATAAATTCGAGATAATGACACAGTAATGACAGTATGGCCAAAATGAGGAAGTCCTTTACCAGAGCCGATACGGCCCGTTACTTGCCCTGCTCGGTGCTTAAGGTGAACAATGTGATGGTGTTTCAGCTTATAGTCACTCGACTTTGTCTCTCTCTCTCTCTCTCTCTCTCTCTCTCTCTCTCTCTCTCTCGGGATGTTTTTTTTGAACAGCGCAAGGAATTTCTGAACGGGAATATCATTCCCGTTTTTTTAATATAAAAATTTCACGAGCGATTTTCTCTCTCTCTCTCTCTCTCTCTCTCTCTCTCTCTCTCTCTCTCTCTCTCTCTGTCTGGAAGGTTTTTTGAACAGTGTAAGGAATTTCTAAAAGGAGATATCATTCCCTTTTTTTATAATATAAAGTTTCACGAGCGATTTTTTTATTCTCTCTCTCTCTCTCTCTCTCTCTCTCTCTCTCTCTCTCTCTCTCTCTCTCTCTCTCTCTCTCTCTGTGGAAGGTTTTTTGAACAGTGTAAAGAATTTCTAAACGGAAATATAATTTCCTTATTTTATAATATAAAATTTCACGAGGGATTTTTTTATTCTCTCTCTCTCTCTCTCTCTCTCTCTCTCTCTCTCTCTCTCTCTCTCTCTCAGGAAGGTTTTTTGAACAGAGCAAGGAATCTCTGAACGGAAGTATAATTCCATTTTACTTAATATAAAATTTAAGGAGCGATTATTTTCTCCTTCCTCCTCTCTCTCTCTCTCTCTCTCTCTCTCTCTCTCTCTCTCTCTCTCTCTCTCTCTCTCTCTCTCTCGTGCAGACTCCATTTACCAAAATATTCTCTCACAAGTTCCCCACTGACGGCCAATTACTTGAGAAGCTTTCGCTCGCTTTGGAAGGAATTTCGTGAATATTACACTGTTTTATTCAGCTAGGCAAAGGCTCTTAATAACTGCCAATTTCAGTTTTCTGTAAAAGAAAACTATTGCGCCGGCTTTGTCTGTCCGTCCGCACTTTTTTCTGTCCTTCTTCGTATCTTAAAAACTACCGAGGCTAGAGGGCTGCAAATTGGTATTTTGATCATTCACCCTCCAATCATCAAACATACCAAATTGCAGCCATCTAGCCTCGGTAGTTTTTATTTTATTTAAGGTTAAAGTTAGCCATAATCGTGCGTCTGGCAACGATATAGGAGGTTAAAGTTTCATGGGTCGTGGCTCATACAGCATTATACCGAGACCACCGAAAGATAGATCCATTTTCGGTGGCCATGATTATACGCTGTAGCGGCTGTACAGTAAACTCGATTGCGCCGAAGAAACTCCGGCGTATTTTTACTTGTTTCTTTATTTTCTTAATTTTTATCGCTTCACAAACTATCTTGAAAAGGTATCGCTAACGACCTAAAAAAATCTCAAAATTTGATTACTATATATTAGTTTTATATACAATAATATCTACTTACTCATATCGACTTATATTTATAATATTTAATTACTGATTTTCTCAAATTATTTAATTGTCAATTCTCTCTCTCTTTCTCGACAATTTCTTGCAGAGCAAAATATGAAAACTTTTTAATAATGTATTTCATAATTTTTTTTTTTAGTCCATGAGCAAAAAAAAAAAAAAATCTTGAATCTTCACATCATCTTTTTTTTCAAGTCAAAGTTGCAGAGGTGTTTCTCAAGTGTTCACTTCTCGACTTGCAACTTTTGCAACTTTTGTGAGAATGTCGCAAGAGATCTCAATTCTGGTATAAATATTACTTTGAAATATTTTTTTCCATGGCAAACATTGAAATATTTTTTCCATGGCAAACACTGAAATATTTTTTCCATGGCAAACGTTGAAATATTTTTTTTTTTCCATAGCAAACGTTGAAATATTTTTTTTTCCATAGCAAACGTTGAAATATTTTTTTCCATGACAAACGTTGAAATATTTTTTTCCATGACAAACGTTGAAATATTTTTTTCCATGGCAAACGTTGAAATATTTTTTTTTTCCATAGCAAACGTTGAAATATTTTTTTTTTCCATAGCAAACGTTGAAATTTTTTTTCCATGAAATGAAATATTTTTTTCCATGGCAAACGTTGAAATATTTTTTCCATGACAAACGTTGAAATATTTTTTTCCATGGCAAACGTTGAAATATTTTTTCCATGGCAAACGTTGAAATATTTTTTTCCATGGCAAACGTTGAAATATTTTTTTTTCCATGGCAAACGTTGAAATATTTTTTCCATGGCAAACGTTGAAATATTTTTTTCCATGGCAAACGTTGAAATATTTTTTTTCCATGGCAAACGTTGAAATATTTTTTCCATGGCAAATTTTTTCCATGGCAAACGTTGAAAATATTTTTTTCCATGGCAAACGTTGAAAATTTGTTTCCATGGCAAACGTTGAAATATTTTTTCCATGGCAAACGTTGAAATATTTTTTCCATGGCAAACGTTGAAATATTTTTTCCATGGCAAACGTTGAAATATTTTTTCCATGGCAAACGTTGAAATATTTGTTTCCAAACGTTGAAATATTTTTTCCATGGCAAACGTTGAAATATTTTTTCCATGGCAAACATGGAAACGTTGAAATATTTTTTCCATGGCAAACGTTGAAATATTTGTTTCCATGGCAAACGTTGAAATATTTTTTTGGCAAACGTTGAAATATTTTTTTTTCCATGGCAAACGTTGAAATATTTTTTTCCATGGCAAACGTTGAAATATTTTTTCCATGGCAAACGTTGAAATATTTTTTTCCATGGCAAACGTTGAAATATTTTTTTCCATGGCAAACGTTGAAATATTTTTTTTTCCATGGCAAACGTTGAAATATTTGTTTCCATGGCAAACGTTGAAATATTTGTTTCCATGGCAAACGTTGAAATATGGCAAACGTTGAAATATTTTTTCCATGGCAAACGTTGAAATATTTGTTTCCATGGCAAACGTTGAAATATTTTTTTTCCATGGCAAACGTTGAAATATTTGTTTCCATAGCAAACGTTGAAATATTTGTTTCCATGGCAAACGTTGAAATATTTGTTTCATGGCAAACGTTGAAATATTTTTTCCATGGCAAACGTTATTTTTTTTCCATGGCAAACGTTGAAATATTTTTTTCAAACGTTGAAATATTTTTTTCCATGGCAAACGTTGAAATATTTTTTCCACAAATAACGTTGGAAAAATGGTAAGAATATTGATGGCAAAAAACACCCTTTCGTTCCTTTTACTGTACCTCCTTTCATATTCTCTTTCTTCCATCTTACTTTCCTCAACCCTTTCCTAACAATTGATTCATAGTGCAACTGCTTTGAGGTTTTCCTTCTGTTACACCTTTCAAACCTTTTACTGAAAATTTCCTTTTCAGGGCTGAATGACCTCCTTAGGTCCCAGTGCTTGGCCTGTGACTTGAATTCTACATTCAATTCAATTCAACTAATGGAGTAATATTTTTTAAAATAATAAACGAGACAGGAAACCACTTAAGAGTATATGGAAAGCCTAAAGATAGAGAATATCAAGACTGTAATAACACATAATTCCTTCTAATTTGGGAAAGATTCACCGAGGACCTATTTTTTTGTCCTCAAAATGTCCGGCAGGTATATTTCTTAATTGGGTTATTTCTCTCTTTCAATTCAATAACAAAAGTATCGCGGTATCTTTTTCTCCTCCCCATGTTTTTTCCACTTTTTCAGTTTTTAATTTTCCAATAATTTCAGAATAATTTTATTTGGTTTAAATACCTATACGAAAAATTGATAGTTCCGAGCGGTAGACGGTAAGGGAATGGGGCAGGATTTTGAGCAAACGAATTAAAAATTGATTTAATATATAAAAATATATATATATATATATATATATATATATATATATATATATATATATATATATATATATATATATATATATATATATATATATATATATATATATCATTCTTTCTACAATACAGGTAACCTAAGGTCAGTGAATATGACAATTAAATATCACAAAATTTCATACAATAAAATACAGAGAAACATGATGTATTTGATAGCATATAAGTAAATGCATTTGCCAAATGATCTTTTCCACAATTTCTCATGTCATTCACCTATACAGAGAGAGAGAGAGAGAGAGAGAGAGAGAGAGAGAGAGAGAGAGAGAGAGAGAGAGAGAGAGAGAGAATTGACAAGCACTCAGTCGAGGGCACTTCTCCCTCACCCACCTGTCCTTTCAACCAATTAGAATTCGTCCCTTACATGTGTCCTGGATTTCAGTCGATATATTGTAATGACCTCCCCATCTCCCCATCCCCACCTACTCCCCCACCCCCTACCCCCTGTCATCCCTCCAGCCAGCGTTAGTGCTTTATCTGCACTTTGGAAGTCTTAGTTTATCAAAGTGACACTTGTATCTCCCATTTTGGCTTCATTATTATGTATGACAATTGTTTTAGTCTTTGGTAGACTTGTAACCCCATTTATAACCCATTTTAAACCATTCATTAACAATGGTGAATAACATCTGTTTTGTTACATTTCATTCAACTAAGTAATAAGCATCTATATCTCCGGCCACTTATGTTCATTAATGTAACACCTGTATCTTCCACTCTGACTACTTTATTATATATGACATTTGTTTTTGTCAAAGGTGGACTTGTAACTACATATTTAACCCTTCATCAACAATAATGAATAGCATCTTCTTTTTGTATTTGCTTCAACTAGTTAATAAACATTTCTATCTCCAGCAACCTCTGTATCCATTTCATTATTTTGACATTTGATTCATTGTTATAACATTTGTTTGTCTCTGGTGGACTTACAACCACTTTTTGAACCCTTCATTAACAATCAACCATGGTGAAAAGCATCTGCTTAATTTTCTTTACATTTGCTTCAACTATGTAATAAACATCTATATATCCAGCTACTTTTGTACCCATGAACTTACCCATCCATAATCTCTTTGCAAGTGTGGCTCTTAAGAAATTCTTGAAATTCTTTTCATCACCAAATGTTTCAATTTTTGTTACATTCTTTTTTTAGATAACACATTTTAATCTAATTTATTTTTCAAAGAATTTTAAAAGCAGTTTTCTGGTAAGGTCAACAACAAGCCTTCTTCCTCCAACAGTAAATCCTTCTCCATCACTTATGCTTGAGTTCAAAACACCCAAGCACAAATTGCTCTGCAAACACGTCTTGTGACATTCGTTAATTCCTCTCTGCAATAAAACCATTAATCTTTGGTGTTTTTATTTGCAAGGGTTTCGAAACTTGAAACCTTATACTCTGGAGTGATTAGCATGCCATGTATAATGGGGAAAGATTATGTATATATATAAATGTATATGTGTGTGTGTGTGTGTACAATGGTCCTGTGATGGTAGACTGTGCTGAGGTGGGGACTGGCTGGGTGGGGATGGTAGTTGTATGGAGGGAAGGAGCACCCCGGAATATTGCAGGTAAGGGAACGCAGCCTTGTCAACAAACCCAGTCATTAAGTGCCTTGTTTATCCTGGGCTTGATCCCTGTGCAATTGCTTGTAATACCCAGTTGTTTCACGGTGTGTGTGGAGGCGTTAACAGCTCGGAAACGAGTTAATGAATCTCTTGTTTGGCTGCCTGTTTAGGTTTTCTTCCTTATTGGCACCGTGAAAATAACTTTGAAATTGCTCTGCCCTATTTTTACATGCCGTGTCTGTGGTATCTGTCAAGATGATGATTAGGGCATCCAGATATACCAGCTGAAGTCTTTTTATACGTCTTGTTTCTGGGATATTGTGTTTTCGAGTTTTCAGAGCAGCATCTTGTGTTTCTGGGAAAATGGGTCTTCGAGTTTTCAAAGCAGCTTCTTGTGTTTCTGGGAAAATGGGTCTTCGAGTTTTCAAAGCAGCATTTTGTGTTTCTGGGAAAATGGGTCTTCGAGTTTTCAAAGCAGCATCTTGTGTTTCTGGGAAAATGGGTCTTCGAGTTTTCAAAGCAGCATCTTGTGTTTCTGGGAAAATGGGTCTTCGAGTTTTCAAAGCAGCATCTTGTGTTTCTGGGAAAATGGGTCTTCTAGTTTTCAAAGCAGCATCTTGTGTTTCTGGAAAATGGTCTTCCAGTTTTCAAAGCAGCTTCTTGTGTTTCTGGGAAAATGGGTCTTCGAGTTTTCAAAAGCATGGGTCTTGAGTTTTCAAAGCAGCATTTTGTGTTTCTGGGAAAATGGATCTTCCAGTTTTCAAAGCAGCATCTTGTGTTTCTGGGAAAATGGGTCTTCGAGTTTTCAAAGCAGCATCTTGTGTTTCTGGGAAAATTTTCCAAAGCAGCATCTTGTGTTTCTGGGAAAATGGGTCTTGAGTTTTTCAAAGCAGCATCTTGTGTTTCTGGGAAAATGGGTCTTCGAGTTTTCAAAGCAGCATCTTGTGTTTCTGGGAAAATGTGTCTGCTAATTTCCAAGCTGCATTTTGTTTGAGACATCCCTTCTGAATAATTCTTGACATCCAAAAAGTTAAGAGCTGTAACTTCGAATTTTCCCCAAGCACCCCTTTTTGGGTTTTTCTTGAATTCGTCTTCACTGAAATGCCTTATATAAAGTTACTTCTTTTTTTTCCGAGGTTGTGTGAAAAGTTAGTCTCGTTCAGAATGGTATATCATTTGTACCTATAGTTGTTTCCTGAAAGAATATTAAGTATTATGATACATGGCTGTGTTTATGGGGAAGTCCTAGATTGAGTCGTGTATGAGAAAAAATTTTATTGAAAGATGCATGAGGAAATATCTTTTAACCTTAATAGAGATCAAATGTACTTCGGTCTATAAAAGTTCGCCAGAAGTTTACGGCAACACTTTTGCGAATCAGATGGAAGTTTCCTGGAATCTGTCGTCAAAACAAAATATCAAAAATTTCCCTTCGGATTAAAACCGTTTTTTTCCAAGTTTTTAAAGTGGAAAAACTGTCTGAAACTCACACAATAAATAGTGGCTTGTGCTTTATTTAGCATATCTTTCAACCATGCGAATCTATCCTCAAAATCCATCGCCAATAAACGAAAAAACTGTCTTGTAAACCATATAACCAATTTCACACCTCATCCAAGTACACACGCTCTGCCAGCCAAAACTAAACCATCACCTGCCTGCCTGCCTGCCTTTGTGCGCTCTTCTGCTTGCTTTCACAACTCCATCACGGATTTGTTTTCAAGCAAATAGATTTGTTGATCTCATCCCTACACCCACCCACAACCCCCCTCCACCCCTCCCCTCGGTCGAAAGCACTCAGCTAAGCGGTTGATAGCAACGTCTCTTGATATAACAAAGCTTTTAAAGAGAAGCTGCCACAGAAGCAGAGGCTGCAGCGGCTGCAGGCGGCTGTTGGACTGGCGTTAAACTCCACTTTTCTCAAGTGCTAGGATTGGCCCACTACAGGGAATAGTCTGTTGTTATTGTTACTTTTTTGACAGAGATCTTTTTCGCGCTCACAGTCCTGCCCTGAAATGGAAAAGCGCCATTTGCAAAATTTTCGTAATTGAGATTCGCCAGCTAGTTACTGCAGTTTCAGAGTGATTCTTCATTGCTTTATTTAGGGGGTCACATTGGCAGTACTTGCAAAATCAGCAGTAGGTCAAGGGAAAACTGCAGTATCTACCAATAAATGTGCCTCGTTTCGCTATCGAACTCTTCCAAAGTTCCAGAGGTCCTTTATTCCTCACACTTCTCAGTTCCAGAGGTTCTTTATTTCTGACACTTCCCAGTTCCAGAAGTTCTTTATTCCTGACACTTCCCAGTTCAAGACGTCCTTTATTCCCCACGCTTTTCAGTTCCAGAGGTCCTTTATTCGTGACACTTTCTCAGTTCCAGAGGTCCTTTTTAATTCTTCACACTTCTCAGTTCCAGATGTCCTGTTTTTTTCCTCACACTTCACAGTTCCAGAGGAAGTGAGACCATCTCTTCTTCCTGTATTTTCCATTACCTTCTGTTATTCCTTTCTAATGAACACCATAATAGTCTTTGGAAGCTTGAATTTCAAGTCAGTGGCCCCTGTGGTGGGTTTGTTCCATATGAATAGGGTTCATCTTCTGAATAATAGTAATAATAATGTTACAATAATATATATATATATATATATATATATATATATATATATATATATATATATAAGTATACATATACATATACATATACATATTAACTAGACTAAACACTCAAAGCATGACAGGGAACATTTGCACATTAAAAGACCAACTAATAGTACTTATCATTTTCAAACATTATCAAACTCCCCGTCCTCCCCTCCCCTTCCCTCTTCCTCCCTCCCCCCCCCCTCCCATGACCTATTTTGTTTACCAATTCAGTTGTCGTCCAGAGGTGGCCGGGACGTTAGGTACCGCGGTGGCTATTGGAGCGTTATCGGAAGTCGATACTGTATATAATGCTTCTGCTATTCTAACTGCTGAAATATAAATAGGCATTTAGGTGCCTGTGCTGCTTCTGCTGTGTGGGAGGGGGAAGGGGAGCGGGGTGGGGGAAGGGGGGAAGCAGTAGTAGAGGAGTAGTAGTGCTACTTATTGCTTGGACAGGCAGACAGCTATGCAGGAATTCAGGGTTAACTGTATCTGCCTTTGGTTTAGCGGGAGGGGAGAAATTGTATGTATTTATTTATTTATGTATGTATGTATATACATTATATATATTATATATATATATATATATATATATGTATATATATACATGTATATATATATGTGTATTAATGGTTCAATTACGTCCTACCATTTGAATGCATGACACTGTCATGTTATAGTTCAGTGTAATTGGGTTCTCTCTCTCTCTCTCTCTCTCTCTCTCTCTCTCTCTCTCTATATATATATATATATATATATATATATATATATATATATATATATATATATATATATATATATATATAAATCATCAACACACAATCACGTGTGGAACAGAAATAAATTTCTGACTCCCGTCGGGATCAACAGGTCTCTCCAACAAGCAGAGGCAAGGCCATACAAGTCAAAAAGATGTTGGAACCTGATGCAACTGCACCCAATTACCTGGGCAAGCAGTGGATAACGCCCTTGCTTTTCCACCTGAGAGACCTGGGTCCCTGACGTGAGTCAGAAATTTATATATATGTATATATATATATATATATATATATATATATATATATATATATATATCTCAACATGTAACCAATCCCAACGTGCAACCAATCCCAACATGCAACCAATCCCAACGTGCAACCAATCCCACCATGCAACCAATCCCAACGTGCAACCAATCCCAACGTGCAATCAATCCCAACATGCAATCATTCCCAACATGCAACCAATCCCACCATACAACCAATCCCAACGTGCAACCAATCCCACCATACAATCAATCCCACCATGCAACCAATCCCAACATGCAACCAATCCCAACATGCAACCAATCCCAACATGCAAAAACGGAAAAATTGGATAAAGAAAAACGCAAATTAACAATAAACACATGAATGGGCAAACCCGTAAAGCTTTACTATCACGCATCCATTCACAAAAAACACACAAACACACACACACATTCAACTGAATTCCAAAACGAAAATGAAAAAGACACAAAATACAAAAAAAAAAAAACAGCAAAAAACAATACCTATAAGCAGTCTATTCTCACGGGGGTTAAAGGAACCATTTTGCCTCGTTGGCAAAATCCTTTTTTTCTAAAAAAAAAAAAAAAAAGAGAAAGTACGAAAAAGTAAATACCAGAATAATATTTTTTTTTTTTTCCCAGCATCAGTGTTGGAGCTGATTGAAAATTATGGCTGGAAAATAGGGAGTAAATGTTTTCCCTATTAATTTAACGTCAGGCGTTCCGTGTTCTGGAACCATAAATCATGAATTGGGACATCGTTCAATCTCAGATAATTTTCCGTTTTTTTTTTTTTTTTTTGCAGTTGGGGAAGGAGAGAGAGAGAGAGAGAGAGAGAGGAGGAGGCGGGGGAGTGGGATGAGTTCGGATTTCGGTATGACAGGATTATTATTATTATTATTATTATTATTATTATTATTATTATTGAGAAGATGAACTCTATTCATATGGAACAATCCCACCACAGGTGCCATTAGTATGTGTGAGATTGTGTGTATGTATGTTTGTATGTGTTTGTGTTTGTGATTATGTGATAGGAAGATGAAGGAGGGACGCAATATGAGAGAGAGAGAGAGAGAGAGAGAGAGAGAGAGAGAGAGAAATTGGGATTAGAACTATACACAAATCAACGCTGCTTGTGACTTCCACTTTCTCTCTCTCTCTCTCTCTCTCTCTCTCTCTCTCTCTCTCTCTCTCTCTCTCTCTCTCTCTCTCTCCGTTTCACGTTTCTCCCTCCATTCTGAGATCGCGTCTTAGCCTCTGCCAAAATTGTCTTAATTTGCTTAAATTATCCTCGTT